>NC_081190.1:71797697-71992697 GCF_902713425.1 Acipenser ruthenus | reverse complement strand
TTGGCAGTTATCCTTGGTTCTTTTTCTACCATTCACACTATCCTTCTGTTCAATCTGGGGTCGATTTTCCTCTTGCGGCCGCGCCCAGGGAGGTTGGCTACAGTTCCATGGACCTTAAACTTCTTAATAATATTTGCAGCTATTGTCACAGGAACATCAAGCTGCTTGGAGATGGTCTTGTAGCTTTTACCTTTACCATGCTTATCTATTATTTTCTTTCTGATCTCCTCAGACAACTCTCTCCTTTGCTTTCTCTGGTCCATGTTCAGTGTGGTGCACACAATGATACCAAACAGCACAGTGACTACTTTTCTCCATTTAAATAGGCTGAATGACTGATTACAAGATTGGAGACATGTGTGATACTAATTAAAGAAACTAATTAGTTTGAAATATCACTATAATCCAATTATTTATTATCTTTTCTAAGGGGTACCAACAAATGTGTCTAGGCCATTTTAGAATATCTTTGTAGAATAAGCAATAATTCATCTCTTTTCACAGCTTCTTTGCTTTATTCTATGACATACCAAAGGCATGCAAGTATACATGATAAAATAGCTTTTAATTTCATCACTTTTCAGGAGGAACGAACCAATATTTCAATGAGCTGTAAGGGTACCAACAAATTTCAGCACGTCTGTGTGTATATAAAATATAAAAAGTGTCTTCTAACGTATCGGATTTCCAGTGGGGTCCTAACTTTGCAGCGGCTGTGACTGAGGGAGGTGAAGCAGCTTGTCCAAGGTCACACCGCAGGCCTGATTTTAAACCGGACATGTCTGGAGACATGAGTTGTCCTATTTTATTTATTTATTTATTTATTTATTTATTAAATAAAAAAAGTGTAGTAAATCTGTACAGGTGGCCTATTGGAGTTTGTGAACTGGTAAATACCGGTTGGAGACCAGTTTCAAAAGCTCATTGACCGGCAGAGACAGAAGCCTCAAGTCAGTTTGACTGGCAGCAAAATGTGTGAGAGGCAGCTAAAAAAAATATCTCTGAGTGGCTCACTTACTTAATGCATCCATAGGCAGTTGCCATCTTGGCACGTGCATGCCTATTTGTCAGCCCGTGCTCCTTTTTTTTTTAAATTTGGAAGAAAAATCTGCTGGTTGTAAGTATAAACCTATGTCTGGTTGTGAGGGGATATGTCTCATCAGACATTAATCGGGACATTTTTCAAAAATGCTGCTTCAAATAAAGCTGCAAGTAAAAAAGAAACAGAACTGGATGTGCCTGAAGAGCCAGAAGACTGCTACAAAGCCTTCAACAAGTAAGAAAATAGAGATCGTACAATCCTGACTGGGGGGGGGCGGGGGGATTTGTGTGGGTAAGACACAAAAATGTCGATGGCACTGACCAAAATATTTTGCCAGTTTTGCATAAAAGCTGCACGTAAAAATGGATTTACTAAAGGCTCGGTTAATATGCAAGTTTCTTCCCTGACAGCACACACTGAGTGCAACAACCATATTTTAGCTACACTTAGACTGAAGCAGCAAACTACTATGAAAAAGCACTGTGATAAAGCAAGTCAATCTTCAGGAAGCAAACTGATTACTCAGCTGAAAGTTGTTTATCACATGGCACAAAATGACATTCCAAGTCACCAGTTTTGCGAATATGTACGCTAAAATATCAATAACGTTTGAAAACCAAATGATTTATCTGTTTTGTTTTATGGTTTAATTAGAAATATGAATGAGAGGATTTTTTTTTCTATGTGTAGAGTGGACATAACCGGTTCATTTTTGTGTGGTGACCGATAAAATATTTAGTAACAGGTCACTGACACGCTGCTTATTTTCCTAGCGGAAACGCTGCCTCTACAGTATTAAAAGCAAATAAATACCTATAGCACACTTTTTAGGTTTACTCTAGTCTACCGGTAACACAAAATAAATCATGCTGCTGCAATTTACACATTACTGTACAGTGTGAAAATAGTAAAAGAGACTTTTGAATTAAAACTAAATGATTTGGCACATTCTTTTTTTACTGTAGCCTACTTAGTACACAATTAACAAAAAACACACTGTACAGAAATAATCATTTTTAAATTTACATAGAAAATATGATAGTGTACTTATTGCAGTTTAATTATTTTTTTAATAGTCTTTTCCTTCCATTTTTAACATTCAGATTTGAGTTTCTTTTTATTTGGAGGGTCCAGAGGTTGAGCAGGTTTCTTTTTTGATGGTTTAAAAATTATAATTGGTGTTCTGATAATAGACATTATGAAAATGACAAAATGCTTGTCAAATGAAAGTCTTCGTTATTGGAAAGTATGACGTGAATGTGCCAGTTATAGAATGTCTTTTAATTGGCATATTTGTATAATTGCATGTCAAGATCAGCCAATAGCTTTCAGCTTTACAAAGAACTGGGGAGGATGGAAGCCAATAGGTAGTGAGAAGAGGTGGGACTAAGGGAACAGGACGCAAGCAGGAAAATAGGAGATCTGAAAAGTTTCACTGCGTGCATACAGTTTAGTGAAAACTAAACATTTATAGCCCTAAAGGCTTTGAGTAGGATAGTTGGCACAGAAATAGTACATGTTTACAATTTTATTTCTGTATGTGTGGGCCCCCCTCTGGCGTCGGGGGGGCCCTGGGCGGTGCTAACGCCAGTCCTGTGGATCACCTTCGAATGTAACTTTAAGTGATAAGGAGTTAGGGATTGTTGTGTCTAAATATGTAATACCTTAGCTTAGACTGTCAGTCTAAATTATACACTGACAAGGAGCGTAGATACTTATTTGAATTCAAAAAACCATGTGCTGGCAAATTTCTGCCATGTTGAAATTTGTTGTTTTGCCAAAAGGCTTCAGATTAACCAGTGTTTTGACAGTTTCTGGCAAAGAGGGTAAATATGTTTGACTATTTCACAATCCATTCTCAGCAGGGTGTTTTTGCTGTTTTTCAGCCCCCAGTTCATCTGATTTATTGACAATGAACCAATCCCCATTTCATTGCTTCAGTTGTGAAAAACAAAATCTTGTATCCTTTCGGACCTAACTTCAAAATTGGCTTTGAATAAATGTAGTAATTTCAGCCTAAAAAAAGCTGCTTATTTCATGGCCTCTCTTTGTTTCTTCTCTCTTTCTGCTGCAGTCAAACAAGGTACCAGTGGTCCAGCCGTCGCATGCAGTTCACCCGCTTACTCCTCTGATCACCTACAGCGATGAGCACTTTGCACCCGGGCCTCACTCGGGACATCACCCCCAAGAAGTCGACTCCAAACAAGGTAAAGCAGACACACACCTGAATCAGATTAGCCTACTTCGGCAAGGGATGATTCACCACAAGGGTCCATTCAGCGTTTTTTGCAAGCTATGCATATATAGTCTGACGGTAAAACTTGTCAAGAATGCAAAAATATTTTTTTAACATTGCTAAATATATTAGCTACAATTTTGTAAAATTCTGAAGTAAAAACTAGAATAAATCTAAGAAATAAGATTTCTTATTGCAAAGCTGTTTGACTGTGAGCATTATTAGCAACAGCGTATAGGTAACAAACTCAGTTGTGTCCTATTAAGATCTTTGTAAAACCTGTAATGTCTCGGACAGCTTTGCAATAAGAAATCTTATTTCGAATCTTGATTTTCTTAGATTTATTCTAGTTTTACTTTAGTATTTGATTGAGTGCTTTAATTGAAGGGCGAATGTGTACTTTTAAAAATCAAATACAGCACAAATTACTTCCTGTACTGCGTCAGTATAGAACATGGATTGGTTTATTAAAATTTAAGGCATTCCATATTGTTTGGGACATGGGAATCCTAGTTAGAAGGTAGCCGATTTGATCCCAAGGAGAGAGTTGTATGTGGATCAGTCTATATTTAGCATCATAAAGAGGAAGACTGGGGAGCTGCCAGTCTCCTGGAGACAATTATGATCTTACCAGTACTATAAAGCCATTCAGTTAATGTTATGTGCTATACAGTAGAATTGCAATAGGTTTATTAGAAAATTATTATAAAACAGGAAATGGTGAGATATAGAAGTTGCTTTGTAACACTGGAGGTTTAACAGTGTGTATTTTAAACTAACATTTAGTTTGACACAGCTCACATTTATAGCACAAGTTTAACACATTTGTTTGTGTTAGTTTTATTTAAACCTATAATTAAGGTACATAGTACTTTACAGCGGCACAAATTCAGCTTTTCTACAGCAACCACGTTGTGTTAAACTAGGTATATTCCACTGTGTTTCACACCTCATTATAATCACTGCTATACTTTAAGCACACATGCTTTCATTTAGGTTAAAAAAGGTAAATGATATACCATTTTGCCAGAAGAAGAGTTGACCTTGAGTAGGTTTCAAAGCCATTTACTGTATTATTGGCAGCAGTTCCTGTGTCTGAGCCAGTTCCATATGTGGTGTGTTTTTTTTTTTCCCCCTTCCACCTAACATTCACCATATACTACTTTTAAAAGCAGAATCAACCAAACAGGATGTAATGCCACAGTTACATTTTGAGGGGTATAAAATAGCCAGTCAAGGCCCTCTGCCAAACGCATTAAATATTTCATCGATATCACCTAGAGGCAGTTAAAACTTATATATAGATATATGTATAGATGTATAGATAGATATAGATATAATCTGTACAGTGCTCCCTCGCTATCTTATCGGATATAACGCACCTCGGATATAACGCTCCTACAGCATGTCCCCCAATTCCATATAATAGAGATTCATGCAGTATTTCTAAAGTAAATACAGTACCGGTGTTCAAACTGTAAACAACTTCTCAATCTAATTTCCGTGTCTGTCTCTCCCTTTTGATACAGTATCTGAACTGAAGAAAAGCTGCGCTGGCACTTTATAACACAGACATCTTATTCAGCATTTGTTTTATAACTAAATGAAAATTAGGCTTATTATGTGGTTATCTTTCCTAATGCAGTTACTTTTTTGCTGCGAGAGAAGCTGCAGCTTTCTCCGGGAGGCGAGCCCATTCCCTCTTCCCCCTCTCCCAACCCGCTCTCCTTCTCACACTTGGTTTGCTTGTCTGTCCCTTCGAACTGAACTCCCGACCGCCGTTTTGCTAGGGTATTTATAGTTTAAAAACTGCTAATTTAAAATGATCGAGAGGGACCGTTACCTTTTTTTTTTTGTAAAAAATATAGCGTTGATTACATGGTGCTTTATGCATGGTTAATTCACGGAAAGTTAATTTTTTTGCTTCACTATGTGTGCGTTATAGAGAGGGAGTTATTTTATTTTGTATTTTAGACAGATGTATGTTATGTGTCCTGTGGCCCCCCCGTTTTTATAATGCTTTTCGGTTATAATGCTCATATTGTGTCCTCTGAGACCCACGTTTATGTGCGTGCATAAACGTGAAATATACTTAAAGCAAAATAACACACATTAAACTCATAAAGGTTTACAGTGTCCAGCTTTCATTTTCCTAAACTATATTTGCATTAAAATTATATGAAATAGCTTTTGGGCAATTCACAAATGGGATGAACCAAATATGCATAAATTGCACTTGGAATTGCCTTTAAGAAGTATTTAGACAGAGGTTAATTGCCATTGATTGGTACTGAACTGTAAACGTGAAGGAAGGACAGCTTTTCTTGTTTTGAAATCAATAGATTAGTGAATGGATTTATTGAATACAAGCCAGTAAATACTAAGTTCCACATCATGTGATAAAGGATACTTTAGCATCAATGATTACTTAAAACAACTTTTAAGAAAACTTATCTTGGAAAATGAATGCCCGCATACCATTTTATTTAAAACCCATTGTGCCTTAGGTTCTGTTTTCTCCTTTGTATTTCCATTCTCACTGTACCAGCAGTGGGAAACACTAGGAGGCACAAATAAAGATAAGCCACCAGGAGGTGCTCATATGACCATCTGTGGAGGACAAGTTGATCTTGGAACTCCGATTGTATTCCAAAAATGTTAACAGCAAACTAGGAGTCTTGACTGTGGAGTACTGGGTAGAGATTTACTATTGTTAAATCACACTTGTGTCACTTTTTTTTTTTGTTTGTTTTTTTTCCCCCCATAATTAATTGTGCGCCCATGTTTGTGGAAGTTTACAGTTTGCTCCACTGTACAGACCAGCTCTGTATCACAATTGTAAAATTAAGTTTAAATCTGATGCAGCATCCCTGATTTAAAAAAAAATATATATATATACAGTGCCTTGCAAAAGTATTCAGACCCCTGACCAATTCTCTCGTATTACTGAATTACAAATGTACATTGAAATTTCGTTCTGTTTGATATTTTATTTTAAAACACTGAAACTCAATATCAATTATTGTAAGGTGACATTGGTTTTATGTTGGGAAATATCAGCACCCCTGTCATAGATGTGAGGAGGACTTGCATGGACACAGTTAGTGATGAACCTAATGATCCTTGTGAACCCAGTCAGACAAACCAGCATAAGAGAGAAAAGAACCTCAACAGGCACAAGCCTGCAGTTAAATGGCCAAGAGCTTGTGAGAAAACTGCATGGGACACAGTAAACACAGATCTCTGTGTTGCATTGGAAAGATTAAGTGGAACAGTTGAAAAGAAGCTGGATAAATTTGGGGACATCATCTACGCATATGGAAGTGAGAGGTTTGGAGTTGAAAAAAGGAAGGAAAAAGTACAAACTATTCCTGGAAAGTCTAGACGGCAGCAGGAGATTGAACGCTTAGTTAGAGAAAGGAGACAGCTGAGGAACCAATGGAGAAGAGCAGAACAAAGTCAGAAGGAGGGACTCAATCTCTTACAAAGGGTCATAAAAGATAAGCTTGCAACATTGCGCAGAGCTGAGCGCCTACGGAAACGCTACAAAAAGAAGGAGCGTGCGAGAGCTAACTTTTATAAAGACCCATTCAAATTTGTAAAGAAGTTATTCACCAGTGAGAAGAATGGCACACTAAAAGCATCTAAGGTTGAGCTGGAGAGATATTTGGAGGAAACACATACAGATTCAAAAAGGCAGGAGCCTATGTCAGTTCCGTCAGACATCCCACCTATCAATCCACCAGAATACCAAATGGAGGACTGTGCACCTAAGTGGAAAGAAATAGAGCAAGCTGTGAAAAAAGCAAGGGCTTCATCATCTCCAGGGCCTAATGGAGTTCCGTACAGAGTGTACAAGAGTGCTTCAGGAGTTCTACGAATTCTGTGGAAATTGATGAAAGTGGCATGGGAAAAACAGGTTGTACCAAGAGCATGGCGCCGAGCAGGTGGAGTCTTTATACCTAAAGAAAAAGATTCTACAAGCATCAGTCAGTTTCGTCCCATTTCCCTATTAAACGTAGAAGGCAAGATTTTCTTCAGCATTATTGCTCAGAGATTGTCAGCTTACCTATTAAAGAACTGCTTCATTGACACTTCAATACAAAAAGCGGGCATTCCAGGTTTCCCAGGTTGCTTAGAACACATCAATGTGATCTGGCAACAAATTCAATCAGCTAAAAAGGAGAGGAAGGAGCTCCATGTGACATTCCTGGATTTGGCTAATGCATATGGTTCAGTGCCACATGAACTACTTTGGGCAGCATTTGATTTTTTCAGTGTACCGATGACAATAACAAATTTAGTGAAAGCCTATTTTGGAGATTTGCAATTCAGTTTTTCAACTTCAGAATTCAGCACTACATGGCAATGCCTAGAGGTTGGAATAATGGCAGGATGCACCATTTCTCCACTGGCTTTTACCATGGCAATGGAAGTAATCATTAGGGCATCAAAATGGGTAGTAGGAGGAGAGCGCTTGGCTTCTGGAATGCGACTACCACCAATTCGAGCATACATGGATGACATGACAACCATGACTACAACAGTAGCCTGCACTAATCGATTATTGGGCAAATTAACCAATAACATTGAATGGGCACGAATGCAATTCAAGCCCACTAAATCAAGGAGCATCTCTATAATTAAAGGCAAAGTAGTAGATAAAACATTCTTCATTAATGGTGATGCAATACCAACAGTGTCTGAGAAGCCAGTGAAGAGTCTTGGGAGATGGTACGACGGGGATCTAAAGGACACAGTTCGTGTGGGAGAAGTTAGACAACAAGCAGTGGGAGGGTTGAAGAGCATAGACAGCTGCGCTCTACCAGGTAAACTAAAACTCTGGTGCTTTCAGTTTGGTCTACTGCCGAGGTTGCTGTGGCCACTGACTGTGTACGAGGTTTCTTTGACAACAGTAGAGAAGCTGGAAGCTTTAATCAGTTCATACATCAGGAAATGGTTGGGAGTTCCACGCTGCCTCAGCAGAGTGGGACTTTATGGTAAAGGAATACTGCAGCTACCAGTCTCTGCTCTAACCGAGGAGTTTAAGTGCGCCAAGGTCAGACTGGAAATGACATTAGTAGAGTCACGCGATAAATGCGTAAGGGAGGCAGCACCTGTGTTGAAAACTGGAAGAAAGTGGGCGGCAAAGAAAGCTGTGGAAGATGCAAAGGCTGCCCTTCGAATTGGTGATATCATGGGGCAAGTTCAGCATGGAAGAGGGGGTCGGTTTCAGTTCAACTCCTCCTACATGGCACAAGGCGGCCCCAGCTCAAAGAAGGAAGCTGGTAGTCAACGAGGTGCAAAAGCAGGAGGAGAGGATGAGGTGTATAAAGGCCATTTCCCAGGCCAAACAGGGAGAATGGTTGAGATGGGAGAGTGTGGAACAACGCAAGATTGGCTGGCAAGACCTATGGTCAATGGAACAGAGCAGGATCAGTTTCCTCATCAGGTCAACATATGATGTTCTCCCATCACCACAGAACCTAAACCTCTGGGTAGGAGAGGATCCCTCATGTCCTTTGTGTTCATCACCTGCAACATTAAGGCACATTTTGACAGGATGTAAGGTGGCTCTTAGCCAAGGACGGTTTACTTGGCGCCATGACCAGGTGCTGCGATGTTTGGCCTTAGCATTGGAAGACAAGCGTAACATGACCAATAAGTTGTCACCTGTTCCATCAAAACATTACACACAAAAGACAACATTCCTCCGCCCAGGAGAGCAACCACCAAGAAAAGGTGTTAAAACCAATCCTCGCCCAGGACAACTGGAAGCTGCTAGAGACTGGAATATGCTGGCAGATGTTGGTCAACGGCTTATTTTTCCACCTGAGATTGCCACCACTAACCTTCGACCAGATATTGTCTTGTGGTCTGGATCAGCACGCCTTGTTCACCTGGTAGAGTTAACAGTGCCATGGGAGGACGCTGTAGATGAGGCGTATGAGAGGAAGAAACTGCGGTATGCTCAACTAGCCACTGAAGCGGAACAGCGAGGATGGAGAGTTCGGGTTTACCCAGTGGAAGTGGGTTGTCGAGGATTTGTGGCACACTCTACAACCCGGTTTCTCAGAGACGTCGGATTCAGTGGCCAAGAGTTGCGTTGCACAGTGAAGAACTTATCTGAAGCAGCAGAGAGGAGCAGCAACTGGCTGTGGTTGAGACGGAAAGATTCTGGCTGGGGACAGGTAAGTAAGCTGGGCTGAGTTGAGTGGGGGACGGAGGGGGGTGATGCTGGGACGCCAGAATCACCGTCGAGCCCTCTTGAGGTGTCGTGGGCTAGTCGACGAAACACTGAGGATGGAAGGTGCCCACTTGAAAACCCCAGAGATGTACCCTACTTAGCTCAATCCAGACGGTTGTCATGCTGATGCGCTGGGGAGGCCGCACTTTGGTTGATCCCCGGAGCCAGCATCGCAGCCGTTGTGTGTGCTGATGCGCCAGGGAGGCAAAATAAGCTGATCCCTGGAGCCAGCATTACACTTCAGCCATTAACACCAGACAGAAGGATATCTACATCATCATATGGAAGGAAACGTAAATGGATGGAGACGCATATGGATCACATTAGTTTACTGTAAAGCTACGTCTTAGTTGGTGCTTATCTTGGCGAGAGCCGAGTTCAAATCAGCATGAAGTTTTAACATCTACTCTCGTGTAATGGAAATCTTTTAAGAAAAATAAACTGAAATATCTTGCTTGCATAAGTATTCAACCCCTGTGCTGTGGAAGCTCCCAGTTTACACAGATGAAAGAAATTGCCCTAACAAGGACACAATTACCCTTCCATTGGCCTCCACCTGTGAACCATTGAAGTTGCTGTCACAATGTCACCTACAATAATTGATTTTGAGTTTCAGTGTTTTAAAATAAAATATCAAACAGACCAAAATTTCAATGTACCATTTGTAATTCAGTAATATAAGAGAATTGGTCAAGGGTCTGAATACTTTTGCAAGACACTGTGTGTGTGTGTGTGTGTGTGTGTCTATATATATATATATATGGGGCTGTGTTTGTTTTGTAATTACAAACTGATTGTTCTGTCGGACCTTTAGGGGTTGGTCTTTGACAGGTGATCTGTTATTGTTTCTCTCTTGCAATGGTGTCGTGTAACAGTGCAGCCCCTGCGGTAGTGTAAACCCTCAAAATGCTGATGTTCAGGACAGGTATAAAGTAACGTCAGTAGGCTTCCTTTTTTGTGATTGGAAATGCTGCTAGCTAAAGTACTCCCATCCCCTTTTTATTCCTCTCCACCAACCTGTCCTGGGGGTATGAGTTTTTTAGGAAAATCATTAAAACAAAAAGAAAAAAGGCAATGATCCATTTGGGATTAGGATTTCGGTTTAATCGCGAGGCAGTTACAGCTGTAGGGTTTTGTGTATATGGGATGTCACTTGACGGATCCTTTTTGGCAAGGCTTTATTTTACTGTTAAATACTACACATGCAAAAGCTCTTGACCTTGAAGCCCAAAGGAATCAGCTTGATGAAGAGCTTAGTGCAAACTATAGTGACAATCATGAGCCAAATGAATCCTATCAAGTGCGAGAATTACGGGACAGAAAACGATTCTTAATTAACTACTGATCCTTAGTGGTAACAAATTTAAAAAAACCTTACTAGCCTTTAGGGAAACCACAGAAAACAGACAAGGTCTCATTTTCTTTCCATCTTGGGGGGGTGTGTGTGTGTCGTCTCCTTCCCCCCCCCCCCCCCCCCCCCCCCCCATCCCACCCCAACTGTGCAATTTACATGTAACACTGTTTATTTTGTTTATTTTTAGCAAATCTTTTTTTTTTTCACCAGCAAATTTAATAGCTGCTCGGATAAATGGAAGCTAGAATGTCACTGTAATTTTAGGTAGGCAGGAGAGAAATGTGATGTTTTTGTAACAGACAGTGCTTTAACTGGCTTTGTACTACTGTCTGGCTTCCTTCTAGGCATACACAGACATCATCATCCTGGTCCTGACATGGCCAATTTCTATCCACTGTCACCTGGAGGAGTTGGACAGATTACCCCACCTCTTGGATGGTAAGTTCCTTGCCTTTATTTCTTTATTATGACATTTCTGTGGTGTGTGTTTTTTTTTTTTTTTTTTGGAAGGGTACAACTGGGCAATTAATTGTCATTGGACAGCAGAAAAGTCAAGCATTTCAGAAATGTAACATTAATTGTGTTTGGTTATTTTAGGTCAATGGGTAATACCTAGACATTTCTCTCCCTTTTTTTTCCTTTTAAAACCTTAAAACTAAATGTTTTGCACTCTATTGAAACAAAAGCACTCAACAGCATGGGTAGGTCAGCAATACATGGTTGCACAGGGTCAAGGATTCAGTGGTTTTGATGGTCCCTTTTCTTTGTGACCTCAGGCAAGGTCAGCCTATGTATCCAATCTCAAGTGGTTTCAGACAACAGTACCCCTCCACTCTCCCAGGCGACACCCCCATGTCCAGGTAGGTGCAGGAGGCGACGAGCTGCAGGCACTAGAGGGCAAGCTGCTGCTGCTGTCCTGCTTTTATCTCTGAGCGCCTCTGCTTCTCTGCAGCAATGTCTGGGTCACTCGGCAGCAGAACATACCCACACATAGTCATTATTATTATTGCTACTCATTATTACTCTCTGTGTCTTGAGAGGGGGTACCTTACAGCAAGTTATCAATAAAGACATATATGTACCAACATATAATATGTTATACTAAATATATCTTAATTCATTTCTAACATCTTTAGAAAGTTAGGGATATTTCCCCTCATTCAAAGGGAAGGGAGGAGAGCAGCTTTTTTGGTTATTGTTACTTTGTTGTGGGATCACAACCACAGTTCTCATCCACCCTCTGCAATATGTGATTGTGTTTCTAAATGTTTTATAATACAGGTACATATTTAGTTAGTGTTCTATTAACACCTCCCTATGCATTTTTATATTAAAGAAATGTTAGCAACACTAGTCTCTTGAACAGTCTTGCTGGTAGCAACAGTTTTTTGATTAATAGCTGAGTGGAGGGGAAGCAGTAAACTGTCTGCTTGCTATGAGGGAAGGTGTAATTCAGGTATGTACTTCCACCATACCATTTCTGCTGTGTGACTCGAGCCTTCCTTTATTGTCTACCAGACATCTTGGCAATGGTTGATTTATGATCTGCAGCATTACTGAAGGCTTTACATGTCCAACAACTTTCCCTTGAAAAATTACCAATAGAACAAAGAGGGGTAGCCAAACCTACCAAAATCTGCCACAAAATCTTTTTTTCCCCCCCTAAATATAGTTAACGTTCTCTACCAAATTGCTTTCTGTTTTCTTACGTTAAACTTTGTAAACTGCCGCACAGGACAAACAGGAAAATGTTGTTTCTGAGAACTCAAGTTAGTGTGTCACTATGACTACTAGAACTACACCTTTTTCCAAGAACAAAGAATTTAACTGGTTTAAAATTGTAAAGGGCCAGAATTAAGAAATAATATCAGAAATCCATAATGTTTGCCTGTTTTAACGAGACCCAACATACATAAAACAAATGTACAATTTCTGAAGGAAATTTTTCAAAGGTTTTTTGTTCTGTTTTGCATTTCTGTGCTGCATTGGTGGGTGACGGGTATAAAGGAAGTGCTGTCTTCTGTATGCAATGGCTGACTTTTTGAATTTGCACCCTTGCAACAATTCACTTACTGGGGCTGGGTGGGATAGAATGAGCTAGCAAAACTATTTCTGTTGCTAAAGCTATTTGTAAGCCATTTGTGTGATGCATTTAGTATTTTTTAGATTTGTATTCATTTTGCAGGTTTTCACATCACATGGTGCCAGGTCCCCCAGGACCACATGCAACTGGGATTCCACACCCTGCCATTGTCAACCCTCAAGTCAAGCACGAACACCCACACGACACTGACCTAATGCACATGTAAGTGGCTTGCCATTCCTGGGGGGGTCACACAATGGAGTTTTGAAGCCAGAGTATTTTATCCCTCTTAAGCCCGCTGCACACAGCCCGACTCAAGCCGTCCCGACTCATCTCAACCGATTATGCACAGATTCTGCAATCAGTTGTGCTCAGTTTTGTTTTGACGTCACAATTGAGTTTTTCCCAACTGGGTGTCGCACACTGCTAAGACCGGAATTACTGACCACGACTAGATACTGGTGATTACTATGTATGCAAAGTTAATTAACACTGCCCTACACATTTTTGTATTAACTTAGCCCAACATAGCGACCCTCATATTATGCATGGCATCGTATGCTGATTAGACGGTGGAGACAGCACCGCGAGGCAACCAAAAGAAGCGCTTAGCCTATTCATTTAGCTATTGACCATTTACACCGTGCAAACGTTTCAGGCAGCGCTTGACTTTCTGTATAGTTTGTCTACTACACTTTAGCCTGTGGTAAATAAAATCCAACCTGTTGATTTTTATTTGACTTTGGCGGGGTTTTTTTTTCTCAGCGTGCGGATCTAGGGGCTTGTGATTTGTGACCTATGGAGATCGATGCACCGGTTACTTCTGTTTTAGCGCAGTAAGAAAATATAGGCTGCCAGTAGATTGATAATAAAAAGGTAAATTTGATAATTTACCTTTTGATTTAGTAAACACCATTTTTTGTGTTATTGTTATAACCTGTTGCGAAAGTGATAGTATTATAAATCCCAGCATACTGGACTAGAGTGATTTACATCAAAGCCATCAATAAATACTTTGTGAGGATGCACATTTATTTGGTGCCATCTGGAATAAGGAATTGCTCATCTTTTAAGGGCTAAATAAATAAGCGCTAGCACGGTAATAGCTCTATGTGATTATTCTGACATGGTTTACATACATTCCAACTCATCCCTTCTAAGCAGTTTTGAGACCCGTTCTGTATTCTAGATGCTGTGTTTGTCCTGACATTGTGTTATGCACTGCTAGCTCCTCATGGGAATGAGACTTCTGTATCACTAGGCTTTCAAGCAAAACAAATCAATAAG
Organism: Acipenser ruthenus; assembly: GCF_902713425.1. Lineage (NCBI taxonomy): Eukaryota > Metazoa > Chordata > Actinopteri > Acipenseriformes > Acipenseridae > Acipenser > Acipenser ruthenus. Next base: position 71,978,448 of record NC_081190.1, on the reverse strand, counting down.
AAATGGACACTCAACCTGGGTACATGTTGTATTTGTTCCATTCAAAATGACACAAATCTTAAATTGGAGGGTAATCTAGATTCTTTGCTGGCTAGATCAACTGGAGGAATCAATCCAATTGGGCCACCCAAATTAATTAAACAAAAGAAATGGCTAATGCATGCCAGCAACTTTATACAAAATCTAACTAATAGAAAGTATAAAATTGGAGTCTGATGGGTGTGCATTGTACTCATCTGCTCCTATTTATTCTTATTTTATTTTGCACAATTACTGCATCAGCCTGCCACCTGCCACCTATTTATTTATTTTTATTCTAGGCTGTTGTCTCCATGGGAGCCAACGTCTTTATCTGGCATGCGTTTTAATTTTCTTTTCTCTCCCCCCCCCCCCCCTCTTTTTTTCTTTAGGAAACCTCAACATGAACAGAGAAAAGAGCAAGAGCCCAAAAGACCTCACATCAAGAAACCTCTAAATGCTTTTATGTTGTACATGAAAGAAATGAGAGCAAATGTAGTAGCGGAGTGTACACTGAAAGAAAGTGCAGCCATCAATCAGATCCTGGGGAGGAGGGTGGGTACAGCCAGGCTAATTCATACAACCATTGCAGGAGTTCATGTTTTTAATTGACATCTCTTTAGGAAACAATATCATGCATAATTCCTTGTACTTTCCGCCTGAATTTATTAGCCCAAAATATACCCATATAAAAATATAGATAAAGAGCTGAAGCTGTCAGCTAATACTGTAGTATTATTATTATTATTATTATTATTATTATTATTATTATTATTATTATTATTATTATTATAATAAAGAAATAAAAACAAAACAGTACAAACTTGATTTACAAAGCCGTATTGTGCTTTTAAAAGTAACTACAGCAGTAGGTGTTCAAGCTAGGCCTTTTTGCCACAGCAACATACAGTTGCAGGCATGTAATTCCTAAAAACATTCAAGCCTGATAAGTTGAAACTAGTGTTTTTATATGAAATTAGTTACAACTAGTGCATTTTGTTAACTCAATTTGAAATTGAAACAGTTTACCGTAATAACACCACATGTCTTTTTTGGAATGAACTTGAAAGTACATGCAGATTAACTCACCTGATTTTTTTTTTTTTTTCCTCTGTGTGTGTGTGTGTGTGTGCCTCTCTCTCTCTCTCTCTCTCTCTCTCTCTCTCTCTCTCTCTCTCTCTCTCTCTCTCTCTCTCTCTCTCTCTCTCTCTCTCTCTATCGTTTTCTATGAAACAGTGGCATGCGCTATCTCGGGAAGAGCAAGCTAAATACTATGAATTGGCCCGCAAGGAAAGGCAGCTTCACATGCAGCTTTACCCAGGCTGGTCTGCAAGAGACAATTATGTAAGTACCAATACAGATTAGAAAAGGAGAGGTGAATGGCTGTGAACTTCTAAACTATAGTTCCGTACAATGTTGCATAAGAAGTCGCAACAACATGCAGCATTTATTTTTGAGCCTTGTTCCTTTTTTAGGCAGCTAGATTTATTTCTGGTCCTAATTAACCTAGGATAGTGTTCTCTGTGACATTGCAGCTCGGTAAAACAGAGGTTTGTGATTCGTTTAATGAGATAAGGCCCTTACTCTTGATCACCTTATTCCTTCCCATAGATGCCACTAACTTAAAATTGTACCTTTTTGAAATACCATTCTCTTTTGGTGGGGCATGTATAATTCTAGATCATCCAGTTCTATATCTTTATTAGTAAAGATAGATTAACTAATTTAAGGATTAAGGTGTACTCACCCACTGCTCAACACACGGTCAAGTAACAAAGCTCATAAACAAATGTTTGTGTTTGTCGAACCATTATTTTGACTTGTATGTATGTAGAGTGTGCATGTGTGTGGGAATGTATGAGTGAAGTTGTCAAAAGTGTGGCTCCAGCACTCGTATTCACTACACCGTTTAGAGTTAGGCTTGTGGTGTTTACCTGCCTCCTTTGGGTACCTTGGGCATTTTCCCCCTTTTTTCTTCACTTTCACCCCCACCCTAGTTTTGTTGCTGCAGTCGCATGTGTTGCTACGTGGCAGTGTTGGCAGCGTCTGGTTTTTAAAAGATGGGTTTGAATATGCTGCACATTAGGAGCACCAGAGAGGCTAATTCCTGCAGATTCATCAGAAGTCAGTTTTGTTTGTTTGTTTTTCTTGTTTATTATTGTTTTCCAAACATATGCATTAAAATGTATACATTGGAATTTTTTTTATATTTTTTTAATTCAAAAGTGAGAACAATAACTAATATATGACTGTGCTAAAAGGCATATTCACAAATAATAAATGATTGTAGTTCAGCTCACCATTGATAATAGTTTTTTCCTGTCCCAGTGTACTGCAGTGTAAAAGGCATTGTTCAGCTGCTTTCAAAGCCATTTTGTCGGTAACATGGTTATTCCTCTTGGATTAATTAGGGTTGAGGATGTTGATACTTTTGTTTACCACTAGCTTGTTTTAAGTATCTCTTTTTCTTCAGTGTCCTGCTTCTTTATATATATGTTTTAATGACGTTTGCAACAGATATGACTGCCTAGCAACAAAAGGTGGAAGCAGTAGGGGTTTCCGGGGTGGAAATATATTCCAGAACAAAATGGGGAGAAATATTAGGGCTGTCCAACTGGTGGTGGGTAAGCATTGCAAACTTGAATTAAAAGTGGTTTAGTGAGTATGAGTGCTGGAGCCACACCTCAAGTGTTCACCTGGATATTTTAAAGGGAAAGAAGAAGAAGAGGAAGAGAGAGAAGATCCAGGAAACCACATCAGGTAATTGCACTGCCTTCACTTCAATCTTCACCATATCCATCTGTTCAAACATGCTGCACTGCAAGCTAGCTAATGTTGTTTTCTAGTTCTTAGCTTGAGTAAAGAAACAAATATGAAAAGAAAAAAACTATTATAATAGGTGATATTGCAGTAATCCCTCATGTGAATTATAAATAATGATTTCGGCTAATTGGATGTGGAGTTTTATTGTGAAATGGATTTTGTGAAGCTTTTTCTTCTATTATTATTAGTATTAGAGTTCCCTCTTGTCTTGATTCCATGCATTTTTCTTCCATCTATCCAACCTCTTAGCCTCCAAAAGATGTTTATCAATGTTTGGCCTTCATGGAATAAATATGTGGTGCCCGTCTTGCAGGTACACTGTGGTGACAGGACCTTGTGTGACTTGATTCACATCCAGCACCGTTGTGCACACTGCTGGTTTTTTCTGTTGTAGTCTCCAACCACCCCACTGCTCATCACTCCCTACAGCACCTAGTCTTGCGGGATTAGTCTGTGAAGATGTTTTTAGTATCTGTTTGTGCTACTATACGTATCTGTGTAATAAGTCAAAATATTTACTCTTCAGAAAAAAAATATATATGATGGTTTACAAAGCCACTTTGGTACGGAAGACCCATTAAAAGGTCTTTCATGGTTTTAAGTCCTCCTTTGCTTAAAACCCAAGTTACAAAAAAAAAAAAAAAAAAACGTTGACGAGAAATATTAAAGGACTGAATTTTCTGCAGGTACAGGCCAGAGAATGAAAACTGCATACATCTGAGCAATGGTAAGGAAATCTAAACTTCTTTTCTTTTTATTCTATTGAATTGAAGAAAAGTTTTTAATCTTTTAAATTGAGTTAAAATGAACTCTAATAATTGACTCTGACTCTGGTTTTACAGACTAATCTTTTAAAAACATCAGGATTGTATCTGTAGAACCTTCAAAGTTTTTTACATTCATTATAATGAGGAGAACATTTAAAATAAATAAATATTCTGTGTTAATTGGGAGTGGGAATGCATGATGTATTTTCATTTACAACCAATTTGACAAGCTTCTTGCTCTGGGCAAGTCATTTTTGTGCTTCCAGATGGGGGAAAAACAAACAAAAAACCATCAGTTTCATTTCTATTCGGAGGTAGAGGGGCATTATTGTACCTTATCTTGAATTTGACATGGAATAACAGTTTTTTTTTGCTTTGTTCTCTGGAAATAGGGGAAAACAAATAACGTTAAGCAATACTAAGCCGATCATTAGCGGTGCCTAGCGGAGAACAGATTGCCATCCGGTCTGATTCATTGTGACATTCTGAAACTAATATGCATAATTCCAAGAATACAACAAAACTCCAAATACACAATTTGCATTTCCTAAGAGCAGGATTGAAGTTGGCTTAGCAGACTGCAGTAACATCACTAAATGAACACATTTTTGGCTGTTTCTTTTATCCTCGCTCTCGCTTTTAGTCTGTAACATGGATTACATTAAGAATGGTAGTTTATTTTTATTGAACTGATATCAGCGCTTATGTTATTTTTTAGTTCAAGTTAATTTCTTACCAAATCTTGCATTTTACAAAAATACGTGTAAAGGCAGTAATGGGCATCTTTATTGGCATTCCTAAGATTAAAAAAAGTGTCAGTGGCTGATCTTCCCCCTTAAACTCTTAGTTACAACTCTTGCTGTTGGTGTAGCAGCATGGGCAGAAAATTTACTTCACATTGACTGTGAACATAGTGTACAGATGGCTGTAAAGTTACAATTAATTTAATATACTAGCAAATAACCACCTGTGCAGCTTTTAAAAGTGCAATCAAGAATAAGGGTACATGGTTAATAGAACCTAAACAGTGTAATTTTACACACGTGCCACCCAAGTAAGTGAATGAAATGGTAAAGATGGAAGAATCGGCAATGGGGAAAGCCCTTGTTCGCTCGTCCTTCCAGCAGTCCATTTTTTTTGTTTGTTTTAAAGAAAAAAATGTACTGCTTCATCAGATGTCTATTTTTAAATTGTAGCGTGTAGGGCCAATTTTAATTTGTCCCCCACCCACAATTGTAGTTCACCATTGTTAATTTGTTCCCTTTGAACACGCCGTCTGGATGAAAGTCATCCAGGTGATAGAGAGGAAGCAACGTCTGTTTATTGTGGGATCTGTGTCTGCTGGAAGTATATGTTTGGAGAGACTGCGGCTCCTATAATGGATGCAGCCCAAGCTCCTTTCGCCCCTCCCCTCCCACCACGCTGCAGAATGCGACTCGCAGCAGTTTCTTTGAAGCCTAACCACAGCAGAAGGAGCAGTCATTGTTGCTCTTTGATTGTGCCGCCTTGGCCTGTGTATTGGGCCTTGCTGGGGCTTGCCTGGTTTGGCTAGACTTCAGCTACGGCCCCCAGCAACATCTCAGATGTGGGCAATTCCCAGTCTCTTCTGCACATGCCTGTGGTTTCTTGGAGGGATCCTGATGTGACCTTTTTTTATGTCTCTGATTCATGAGACGGGGAAGCTGGCTCGTCCCAACTGAGACTCAAAAGGATTCCATTTGCTGAACATTAAGCAAAATGTATTTTTTGTTTGTTTCAAAGGAAACGCTTGCATATTACATGCTGTTACAGTTAGTCTATATGTGTGTGTATATATATATATATATATATATATATATATATATATATATATATATATATATATATATATATATATATATATATATATACACACAGTATTTTTCTATATGAAACATACTTTTCTTATTTTTCTTATTTCCGTTGCTGTGTTAAACATCAGTTGGGATTTTGTAAATCGTCCTGAGATGGTTTATTCTTCTAGATGACTCTCGTTTGCATACAGTGAGCTGTAAACGGCTGCCTGTGGGTTAATAATTACTGTACTGTTAGGACAAACACTTGCCAACTATTGGTTAAATGCTCTTGGCCTCTGGTACCCAAAGATTCAGTGTGACAAAGATCCAATGCAGATATTGTCTTCTCTTCTGTAATGCCTGTTATAAGATGAAGGGTTTCAAAGGCAGTTAGTAATGAATGTTTTATAGATTACATCACCATAATCAGTTGCATGCAGATTCCAAGTCTGTACACCATTCCCCAATTTCTAAAAAGGTATATAGGAATAACCCTTTTTGATGGGCAGAAAGAATCTTTCACAAAAAATATCAAACTAGACTATTGACCTCTTTCTCTTTTAAGAGGTGGTTGCTGTTTTTACAGTTGCAGGGGCAAAACTCAATCTATCATTGCAGGTCAATCCATGGGATGTCAGTACCATGTTTGTTCTAAAGTCTTTTGTTAATTTTAAATTAGATATCAATAGTTTTCCTGTAAGCTGGTATTTTATACAAATAAAATATCTACGTGGGCACTTCTTTGATGTGCTAATCATGCTAGATTTAAACTAGACATGACAACAGTTTTCTTTCAGTGGGATGAAACTAAAAGTCCTGGAACTGAAGATAGAGAAGGGAGTACTGCTGCTCTTGCGCCTTTATTCATCTTAAGGGTAAAGGGCGCAATTGAGAAACGTGAGGCCGCTCTAGTTATCTTAACCTCCCTACTTCAAAGGTAGCCTGCTGCCCGACCAGGGGAATACAGGCCTTAAACAGAAGAGTGTTTCATTTCCTCTGCGTCCAGCCAGCATTCCTGAGTGCTAATGGGGAGTAGCTCTGAATCCCGGCGTTTGTGTCGAAGCGGCTGTGAAACTCTGGCCTGGTGCCCCAAGGCCATTCTACAACAGGAAGTTGAGTGTTTTCATCTGAGGCAGAGAGGAAAACCTTCCCAGGAAGAGCAAGCCGGACTAGAGCTTTGAAATCTTGGGATGAAAAGGGACGGGGTAAATAAAAGCGGCAGGGTGCTCTCTTCAGTGCTGCCTGCCTGTTTGCTAAGATCAGGGTCAGCTCTCGCTGGGAAAAGGTACCTCTCCCACCTCTTTTGATCCACATGTGGTTAAGTAGTCTGGACATAAGGAAATACTGAGGCTTTCAAACTCAGTTCAAGGGTGGGGTGGAGTTGTAAATCTCGCAAATAGTGTGTGTGTGTGTGTGTGTTTTAATTTGGACACATACTCCTGTGAAAAGGAAATGTTTGTATTGCTAATATTAGTATATTACTGTTTTTTGTATTTTATCAGGTATGAACACCTAAAAGAAGTCACACTAATGTACATGTTTCTGTATTTTCAAGATTTTCGTTTTGGCTTGCAATGTTACTAGATAATCCAACACTTGGTTATTCAATTACAAACATTTGTCTGTGTCCACAATTGCTGTAGGTCATTGGCCTCGTCGTCTAGATCAGGGCTTCTCAAACTCAGTCCTGGGGACCCCCCAGTGTCATCCTGGTTTTCATTCCAACTGAACTCTCAATTACTTAACTAAACCCTTAATTAAACTGATATAATTTGCTTAATTAGACCTTTTTACTTGTTTTCACCTCTTAAACAGTTGCAGATTTCAAGTTAGCTATAACATTTTATAAGTAACTTGAACTCTGCAACTGTTTAAGAGCTGAAAACAATCAAATGGTCTAACTAAGCAAATTAATAGTTCAATTAAGGGTCTAGTTAAGTAATTGAAGGCTCAGTGGGAATGAAAATCAGAAGACACTGGGGGGTCCCCAGGACCGGGTTTGAGAACCCCTGATCTAGGTAAAAGCCATGCAGTTAAACAGCGGATCTGGCAGGTTTTGATTGTCCATGTCTGATTGGAAGTCCATCATTTGAATATGTGAATATTGGCATTTTATCAATTTGTCTATTATTTTTGTATATTATCACAAGCACATATTGTACAGTAACCTTGATGGAGGTCTTAAATTACTAATAATTGTGTAACAAGCACATGAGTCTATTTATGCTACAAAATAGCCTTTGTTCTGACATGGAAATACCCCTTTATTTACAGTTTTAAATTTCACGTTGACTTTTTATCCGAGTAAATATGTTGCTCTCGCACCAGAACAGAATATTCCTCCCTAGACATAGTTGATAAATGATGCAGAATTTGGAGATCAATACTCAATAATGTGTGTCTGCAGACACTCATTTTGTAATTTAAGGGAAAATAAGTAGCAGCACTCCACAGTACAATACAGGAATAGTGTGGGGTCTGCTACATAGGTCAGACCTGCAGTCACTGAAGCTGAAGGATTTTAAGTCTGTTGGATTTCTAAATTGTGTACGTCTACAGTAAATAGCAAATTATAAAATAAAGGCTGGGTTTTGTTTGACTTTTAATTCTCAAAGGATGTGTATTCACGAGTGAACTGGATAGAAAATCAATTAATGCATTTTATTTTCTGGCAAATGCAGAAGTTAGGGTTGGAATAGTAAATTGAGTTCCAAATTGACAAAGAATGGTATCTGTTACAAATATAGCTGGGTTAATCTGAAAGATCTGAAACCCGTTCACTCTGTATATACAACCTGAACTTCTTGTATTGTACATTTATTTTTAACCCTAAGATTTTGTTTTGTTTCCCCTCACAAATGAATATTATTGTACAGATACAATGTCTTAGAATATACTGGTACAGTGCTACATAAATTCAATACTGTTTTAATCTGGATATGAGGTGCTTAAATATCTTTCTAACTGTCTCTTCTTTTTTTTATTTTCCAGGAGGAAAATATGCGTTCTCCACATGCTAATCAAAGACAGCAGCTCTGGGTCCCCTTTTAGAGATGGAAGCCTGCTAGATTCAACTGCACAGTCACTCCTAAAGGACACCAGTGCTTCCCCCCCGCCCCCCCCCACTCTGCAGTCACTGCTTTAGAGACACTGAACTGTTAAGACAATCGCCGTCTGAACCATCCCCTTTCCTCAACCTTCACTGTCGCTGATCACCACTGTCGCTGATGAATGAGCACACCCCAGGTTTCTCCAGTTATGGACCGTGGGTTCTCCACTGCCTTTTACAATGTTAATACTTACCCTTTACTTTGCCACAACTACCCCCCCCCCCCCCACCCCACCCCACCCCTCCACCCCCCACACACACACCCCCACTTGCACACTTGACATTGCTGTCCTTGTTTGATAAAGAACACAAACCACGTTGGCTTCCACTTGCATCACACCCGACACCCCTACACTGCCATGCAACACATAAAGGGATATGTGTTACTATTTAAAGAAAAAAAAAAACTGGTGCAAAAGGATCCATATTGATTTTTAGCTTTTGTTTTTAAATTTTAAGTTGAATGCTTTTTATATTTTAATTATTTTAGTTAATTCATGGTGTATATTTTAGCGGCTGTTTTTTTTTGTTTGTTTTTGGTTTTATTTTGTTGTTTATTATTATTTTTTTTTTATAAAAAGAAATAAGCTTTGGAGACAGGAAGGCCCAACTTTTTTCTGCTGGTGTCTCGCAGGAAAGGAGAAAGGATTTTTTGATAACTATTTGTAACAAATAGTGACCTCTCAGTCTTTGCAAAGTGTACAACAGAGCTCAGTATGTGTACTCCCTTTTTTTTTAAATTAAAGTTGTCAGGAGATGTCAGTTGCTGGTATTTTTGCAGGTGATTTTATAAAAATGTGCTACATAGCTACGCAAAGACAAATATTTCCTTTTTTCTCCACAAATTGAAAAAAATACCCCGGCACTTGGCAGTCTTTGTTGCATTTTTATTGTAATGTATTTGTCTTCTGTTTCTGATAGTTTATAGTGTCTTATACCATTTCTACTCCATACAATCATTTCTGTATCATTTTATTTTAGTATTTAATGAGATACAAACTTTTTTTGTTTTGAAACAATCAACTTGATGCAGCCATCTGTATCAAGTTTTAATATTAAATGTGCTGAATGTAAATGTTTCTCTTTTTTTAAGAAAATTCAATAAAAAGCCACACTGACTGAAAACTGAGTTCTGAAAATATTGAGTTCATATTCTGGCAGAATTTTAGATGAATCTTACCACACTTGCCCTGCTTCCCATCATACTTCTGAAACATTTTGCCTTATACTACCACCTGCTGGAAGAAAACCATAACATATCGGTGGTTTCACCTTGAAGGATTAGGTAACCTCTACAGCACTGGTTCACAATCGAGGCCCAATCGAACCCAATTTAATACCTATAAAGCCTGGAGGACTTTGGACCTCAACAACCCTGTTTGGGCCCCCCTGTTTCCACACACTCCACAAAAACACTTTTGGCCAGCAAGGACCTGAAAGCTTTAAGTGGTTGAAGTGTGAAGTGGTTCAAGTATTAGACAGAAAGAAGACCGTTCCTCAATTTAATAATGCAAACTCCTGGAATGTAGTGTTGAAAATCTGTAGCAAATTCCTCCAATTTTTACACTTCCTTTTGAAAAAGTTATTTGTGCAGCCTTGGTTACCAAAGTACCTGTCAACTGAGCATCTACTATCCACACTCTTTGAAAGTCTGCAGATCTTGCTGTTTTGCCCTTCATGCCAAAAACTGACGTACAACAGGGAATTGCAGCATTTATATATTTCACATTATTTGCATAAAAATCAGTCATTTGAGGACCACAAAAAAAGTGCTACCTATAACAGGTTATTAAAATAATTAGTTTGTGCCATCCCAGAGATTCTTCTGCTTTCGCATGATTGTTGCTGAATATTGGAACACAACATCCACATAGCATACATACAGGTGTTCACATAACGTTTATCATTAGGTTCTCGCATGAGTACCAGCAGAAATGGTTTGGTACGCGCCACAATTAAGGGTCATGTGGCAGGGCAGTGCCCTGCTTGTAAATATTATATTACAATTTTAAAATGTATTGTGTGGGGGCTCCCAAATGGCGTATCCAGTAAAGGCACTGCATGGAGTGCAGGGTGTGCCCTATAGCCTGGAGATTGCCAGTTCAGGTCCAGGCTATTCGACTTCCGCCCGTGGACGGGAGTTCCCAGGGAGCGGCACACAATTGGCCAAGCACCGCCCGGGGTGGGGGGGGGGGGGGTGGGCTTAGGTCGGCCAGGGTGTCCTCGGCTCACTGTGCACCAGCAACCCCTGTAGACTGGCCGAGCGCCTGTGGGCCTCCCTGCAACCGGCCCAGATCTGCATGGTCCTCCGCCGCTGTAGCTCTGAAGGTAGCTGCATGGCGGGCCTGCAGAGTTCAAAGAATTGGACAGCTGACGGCACACGTTTCGGAGGACGCATGTGCTCGTCTTCGTCCTTCCCGAGTCAGCGGGGGGGGGGGGGTTGCAGTGGTGAGCCAGGCTTAAAATTAGGCATTTCAATTTGAGGAGAAAATGGGGTAAAAAAAAAAAAAAAAAAGCAATTGGCGATTCCAAGTTTATATATAAATAATTTCCTATCCCTGCCAAATACATGTGAAAATGTGGCTGGAGCCTTAATTGAATGATTAATGGTTAATTAAGCTCCAGCCACATGGCATTTGAGGGGAAAATCTTTTGCTTGGGAGAAGGGAGTTTGGTGAGTGTTTACACTGTGAGTGTTTGCTGTTATTATTTTGTTATTTTGTTTGTGTGTTTGTTTGTGTGTTTGTTTGTGGTGTTCGTGACTTGTTTTGTTAAACTGTTTTATTTTGCTCTGTGACCAGTGGTTTTTTGATTTATTTGTGTTAAAATAAATGCGCCCCAGTGCTTAAACCTGCAGTCCAATTCTGAGTCTTTCATACCTCCTGACTGCCTTGGACACCCGGCTATCCTGTCGCAGGTCATTATCCAAGTCTCTGTCTAGCTCTACCTCCTCCGACAGTTCAAACAATTGTGATGTCAAGGATCAGAGGTGCAAATTTGGAGCTAGATTCTAGTGCTAGGGAACCTCATATAGTGTGAACGACATTAAATTCTGGCACCATGTTTAATTTATTGTTATTATGTATTTGTTGATAAACCTATATGATAGTTTTTCATTGGGTCTGCACTATTCAAATGACCCACCCACACTCATCCACATACACAGGAGAGGTGGTGTAAGGAGGGCTTGATTAGGGCAGTATTTAATAATTTAGCACTAGTACAGTAGGCTCTCTGGTGCTAAACTTTCCAAACAGTTTAGCACAAATTTTCAAAATGATTTGCACCCCTGTCAAGGATGCTGGGTTCATGATCAAAGGTTTCAGTGGTCATCTTACACATATAAATATGCATCAGGGCAGAAAGGCGTGAGGCTGATGGCAAAGGTTGATATTTCTTTTTAAAAATGTTGACATGTGAAAACCCACTCTTATAAGCTGCACTGCTTCATGGCCGTGCAAGAGAAAGCAACAGTTTATGAATGTTTAAGTAGGAGTCTGGATTGCTGGCTATTACAATGTTTAACAAATCATCACACATTCTGTTTATTTCAATAGCTTACCACCAAATTCCAGCCATGGGGATTCAAAAGCAAAAAACAAAACACTTCTTCACTTTATTAGTGTTGTTGAACACGTTAGGTTGACAGCACAGCGGTATTTGTAGAAGGATATAAATGTATTTAAATGTATATAGAGGATTAAAATATTATGGCTCTCAAACATCAATACCTCCTCTCATCTGTGTGGTTTTTTTTTAATATATACACTATATAAATGTACTGATGCATACCTGCATACCAGTTATGTGAACCCCTGAATATATAGGCTTAGTTATTTGCATGCATTTCTAATTTGCATTTACAATTGGGTCATAATTTTATGGTAATTGGTCCAAAAGCTGACATTTGATGGTATAGTAGAACTGCAAAGTTACGAACACATGGGAAAAGTTCCTAAAACTGAAATGTCCAGCTCTGAAATGTATTATTTTTCTATGATTTTAATGTATCTGTAGTGTAGTAATAAAAGCTCTACAGTACATCTTTAACATGAGGAATATTAAGAAGAAACCCAAAACTAAGCCAGGAGAGCTGTGTTTTAACAGTTAAAATTCACAGCATCTTTGCCAGGAGCACTGTTTCCAGGTGTGTTGTTGAGCAATCAATTCATGAGTGTGATTTTTGTAACTGTTCTACTGTAAAAAGCAGTTGGAGGGCCATGTATCCCCTTTAGGCGTTGGGAATGTGGTCATGTCTTTCGTGGGTTTTTCTTTGCAAAGAATAAAAAGCAAAGCTGCAGGGAATATTCAGTGAAAAGCTTGAGAACCCCTGCCCTCAGAAGGTATTTTACTCCCTTTGTTGGATGACCCAGAAGCTCTCTTGAACATCCATTCCAAAATGTTCTTAGAATTCTGTTGGCTGATTTACTGGTTGACAGACATCAATATCAGCAATGGTCAGTTTATATAATTGGTAGGTCCCCAAGCTATTTAAAACAAGGCTTCAAAGAGAATACATCTTTTCATAATTTAAAACCCTGTGATAATTTACTGCATACTTAATCTTGCTAGGCTGCTATCGTATATATAAATCCTCTACCGACTACTGCATTCAAAATTATTTTGCCTTTTTTGTTATACTCTTTTGGTCTCATATTAATAGGAACACTTGTCAATATTAATAATGCAGATTTCTTTTTTACAGTAAACCAAAGAATAAATTGAATGCTGCAGTGTGTGTGTACAAAAGTTAGCAAATGCTGTAGTAGAAAATATCCATACTGCTTGAGAACTGGTAGTGAACCTACATTAAATACATAAGTGCCTTCATCAAAAAAGGGAACCAATCTACTCGGAAAAAGAATACTCGAGGGGGTTCAGAAGCATTTAAACTAGAAAGGAAGGGGGGAGAAATCAACAAAAAACAGAAGGGAGACCACATCAAAACAAGGGCAACAACTCAGGTAAGATAGCCATTAAATATATTTATTTAAATGCTAGAAGTCTCAAAAACAAAATGTTAGAACTTGAAGCTACTGCACTAACAAGTAACTAAGATCTGAAAGGTGTTACAGAAACTTGGTTATCCGACAGTGATGGAGACGAATATAATATTAGTGGGTATACACTGTATAGGAAAGACAGGCAGGACAGACGAGGCGGAGGGGTAGTACTATACATCAAAAATAGTCTTGAAGCCCAGTTGCTAAATCTAGGAGAGAAAAAAAACAACTCAGAATCAATATGGGTCAGAATAATGGACAAAAACTCAAAGGGCATAATAATAGGGGTATACTATAGACCGCCAAATTTCGACACTGAGAAAAATAATCTGTTATACAATGACATTAGAAATGCATGTAGCAAAGGAGAAGCCATACTAAATGGGGGGATTTCAACTCCCCCCCCCCCCCCATGTAAAGTGGGAAAACCCGGTGGGGAGCACGACAGCCGAAATTGAAAAGGTAGAAACAACAAATGACTGCTTCATAACTCAATTTGTCAAGGCATCGACTAGAGGGAGGGCATGCCTCGATTTAGTCTTTTCAAATAACAAAGACAGAATGACTAAACCAGAGGTTAGAGAACCATTGGCAAACTCAGATCACAGCATGGTCTCATTTGAAGTGCTAGTTAAAAACCCAAAAGTAACAACTAAAGCTAAGGTTTACAATTTTAAAAAGGCAAACTATGACGGAATGAAACTGAGACAGAAACAGAGAAGTTGATTGGAGTAAAATAGAGAAAACATCCACAGAAAAAGGATGGCTATTTTAAAAAAATGTAGTACTAGAGGCGCAAAACAATTACATCCCAAAAGTAGACAAATCAAAATCTAAAACAAAATGGTTTAATAGATCAATTAAAAAAAATATTCAGCTAAAAAAGGCACCAAGAACAAAGTACTTAGAAAGAGTACTTGGAACTGCAAACACAAGTAAAAAAGTAAGTTAGAAAGGCCAAGAGAGAAATCAAAATGAGCATTGTCAAGGGGGCTAAAACCAATTCCAAAAAGTTTTTCCAATATTATAAAAGCAAAAGAACATTCAAGGAGGAAGTAAAATGTCTAAGAGATACACATGACAAAATCATAGATTAAGAGAAAAAAATAGCAAATATATTAAATAATTACTTTTCACAAGTTTTTACAGAGGAGGATACGGACAACATGCCCCACATGTCGACCTGTTCCTATCCAGTTTTAAACAACTTTAGCATAACAGAGGCAGAAGTGTTAAAGGGACTAAACTCTTAAAATAAACATATCCCCTGGGCCGGATGAGATCCCCCCAATAGTACTCAAACATATGAAAGAAGTTATTTACAAACCGCTAACCAAGATCATGCAACAGTCTCTTGACACGGGTTGTACCGATAGACTGGAGAATTGCAAACGTAATACCGATCCAAAAAGGGAGACAAAACCGAACCAGGTAACTACAGACCAATAAGCCTGACTTCTATTATATGTAAACTTCTGGAAACTATAAATTACCTATATGGTAACAGTATCCTGGGAGACGGCATGGTTTTAGGAAAGGGAGATTGTGTCTAACTAACCTGCTTGATTTTTTTGAGGATGCAACAATAACAATGGATTAATTCTCAAACTGAATGCAGTAGGGATTCAAGGAAATTCATGCATATGGATTAGGGCGTGGTTAACATGTAGAATACAGAAAGTACTGATAGAGGAGAAACCTCAAAATAGAGCGAGGTAACCAGTGGAGTACCTCAGTATTAGGTCCTCTGCTATTCCTGATCTACATTAATGACTTAGATTCTGGTACAGTAAGCAAACTTGTTAAATTTGCATACAACACAAAAATAGGAGGAGTGGCAAACACTGTTGCAGCAGCAAAGGTCATTCAAAATGATCTAGACAGCATTCAGAACTGGGCAGACACATGGCAAATGACATTTAATAGGAGACAAGTGTAAGGTACTGCACACAGGCAATACAAATGTACGTTATAAATACCATATGGGAGATGGGATATATTATGAAAAGTGTTGAATTTAAATCGAGGGAAGTAATGTAAAAACTTTACAATGCATTAGTAAGACCTCATCTAGTATATTGTGTTCAGTTCTGATCACCTCGCTACAAAAAGGATATTGCTGCTCTAGAAAGAGTGCAAAGAAGAGCAACCAGAATTATCCCGGGTTTAAAAGGTATGTCTATTGCAGACAGGCTAAAACCAAACCAAACGAGCAAGATGGGCAGACTGGCCTCCTCTCGTTTGTAAACTTTCTTATGTTCTTAAATGTTTGTCTATGTGATTTTAGTTTATTAGTTTTACCTTATAATGTGTTTCTGAAGTTATGTATAAATTTAACTTAGTATTATGTGTGAATAGAGAAATGTTTTTTTTTCTGAATCCACCAATAGATGAATAAAACTAAACACATTGGAACTGACTATGAATTTTAAAAGAGTAACAAAAAGTATATCGCTGGAAGAAACTTGTATTTATTTTGCTTACTGTATGCCACCCAGTCATAGGTTTGAAATACTGTTTATTTGAGGCTGAGACAAAGCTTGGGATTGTATCCTTTCATACCATGCTGCTGTTTATTTTTAGATATTATGGCTCCCCCTTGAGACAACAAACTAAATTGCAGCTCATAACCTATATTTAAGAATTGCACGTACAGTAGAACCCCAGAGTTACGAACTGACCGGTCTCACTTTCAACCGGAAGCATGCAATCACTCAACTATGAGGCTGAGTGGTCCAGTGGTTAAAGAAAAGGGCTTGTAACCAGGAGGGCCCCGGTTCAAATCCCACCTCAGCCACTGACTCACTGTGTGACCCTGAGCAAGTCACTTAACCTCCTTGTGCTCCGTCTTTCGGGGTGAGACGTAGTTGTAAGTGACTCTGCAGCTGATGCACAGTGACTCTGCAGCTGATGTATAGTTCACACACCCTAGTCTCTGTAAGTCGCCTTGGATAAAGGTGTCTGCTAAAAAAACAAATAATAATAATAATAATAACCATGAGTGCAATGCAACCTCATAGGCGCTCCTATAAGCAGCATGCTGGTCATGGAGAAGGCAATATTACTGTACCAGCAAATGTATTCAGAAAAGTGAAGCAGATTTCAAAGCAAGTACTGGCAATTTTACTGGGAACATTTAACTTTTTAACAAAGCAGTTTTTTTTTTTTAAGCCAAAAGGAGGCTGAATAACTGAGCAAACCGCACGAATACATTTTGTTTAAAACAAGCACAACGTTAACCCAGGTTTTCATGGACGTTTAAATCTGTGTTTTGCTACAGTTACGATTTCAATGGTAAATGTAGACTTTTTCCATTTTATAGTACTGTTTTAAGGACTTTAGAACCCTAACAATATGAGTATTGTATTACTGTACTGTGTCCTTGTGTTATTCGCCAGATTGAGGGTGTAGATAGCAGGTGTACACATTTAATAAAACCATTGACAACTCATTTTTCAGAGTTACGAACATTTCAGACTTACGATAAACCTCAATTCCCAAGGTGTTCGTAAATCTGAGGTTCTACTGTACCATCTAAAACAGAAAACGATGGGTTAAATATAATAAGTAAGGGTTTACAAACTGAACAGCGTTTTATATCAAGTCAACTCATGTTATAAATGCTGAGGTATTTATGTTTTACAACTAATTTTAATGCAGCAGACACTGGTAAGTCACATATATATAAAAACAGCAAGATTATGGATCTCAATAATGATCATATTCAAATCAAATCCCGGCTCAGCCACTGACTTATTGTGTGACCCTGAGCAAGACGTAGTTGTAAGTGACTCTGCAGCTGATGCATAGTTCACACACCCTAGTCTCTGTAAGTCACCTTGGATAAAGGCGTCTGCTAAATAAACAAATAATAATAAACATAAATCTGGAGTGTGAGGTGACCCCTCCCCAAACAACCATGTGAGAACATGGATCAGTCAAGTATAAACATTTTTGAGCTCCTACTGAACTTTCTACAGTGGGAGACCACTTCAAGTCCAAACATTTGTCAATGAATTTATTACATTTCTTTTAGATTTCGGGATCACACATTGGCTAAAACATGGACCTGCACCTAACACTGTGCCCGGAAGAAATAACTTGCCTGCAATATCACAATATCTCCTTAAATAATATACCAAGACTCTCTCATGGTGTCCTATGACGAATAGACAGCTGCCTTTCCTGCTAAATTAACTTAACAAGCCAATATATCTGACTTACAAAGTAGCTGGATTTCTTTACCAATTACAGTAATGACTAACACTGGTAAGAACACATAGGGGTAAGAAAAGAAAGAAAAGCTGCAAGAAATACTAGTAATACAGAAGCTTCAATTACCTTTTTGTGTCTCCCCATAACTCAGTTTAACAAGATCATTCTCAACATTTCAAGTTTAGCACTGCTAGCATAGCCTTATGTCTGAGCTACTACGCAGAGGCGGGGTTAATGCTCAGCTCCAGCGGTTTTCAGCCAAGTTTCTTATGTGGATTTTTCTACTTTCCCACTAACGTGAATTTCTCACTGAACTGCTATATAGTGCAGAAAAATAGAAGTGTTTTTATCCAGTTTTAATGTCACAGATGGTATTTTTATTCAGCAGTACAAAGTTAAAGCCAGATCTTACATTCAGATTTATGAAAAAAGTAAAGATGGTTTACCAGAACAAAACTGTTAAAGTGCTAAAAGAAGGCACAAGCGACATCATGTTTAAACTGTACTTGACCCTGATAAGTGCTAACTTTCGAACAGCACTGAAACCCAGCTCTTCTCGTTTCCCTTTAGCGGCAAAGCAGTTCTAGCTGTCTTGAAAGGTTGTTTGCAGTTTAGAACAGGACTCTGTGGTACTATTCGCATTGTTTGCTTGTTACTTGTAAAAGCCTTCTCCAGTCTTTTTACCCAGCTTCCCTTCTTCCACCAGTTTGTTCAGCACTGGACTGGAAGCAAACAGGGGGTTATCAGGATCCATTTTGTGCCAATCTAAGAGAACGCACAAACAGAAGATTCAAAAAACAGAATTACACAGGTTGTTGCCCGCTCGTTATTAATTCCTTTAGGTAGATTTGCAACATTTCCAATTTATCTATGTACACTGTTGCCTTCTTTCACACTCTGAGTGTTCCAGAGATAGGTGTGTTACAAAAGTGTGTTGAATGTTGGGAGGATTACAGACACATTCAAAAACACAGACTGTAGAGCAGGTATTTGATCATTTATAATCACTTCATGAATTATGTAAAAGGTGAACAGCTGTTAGGGTTAATTGCACTAAAGCAGGCTGCAAATATAACTTTTGTGTGTGTGAGAAACTAACTTGCATTGCCTAATGTGGCTGTAAATACAAAACTAGAACGATCAGTAACAAAAGTAGGTCACATGGTCACCACTTCATACAGCAATATCTATATCCATAGCAGTACTACTTGCATCCAATAATTATTTAAATCATCCTCTACAATCCTACTTTTCCCCCATTATCTTAAAATCTACTTGCCATCAATGATGAATTTACAGGTGTCCAAACCAACGTAATCAAGAAGCTCAAAGGGCCCCATGGGATACCCAGCACCCAACCTCATGGCCAGATCGATATCCTCCTTTGACCCATGACCTTTGAAAAATAAGAGTTTAATATTTGACATTAGAGGACAGTACATGCATTCTCCATGGGTTAAGAGTTTTATGTAATGTTGATCACCGGTGATTATGAAACTGTGCAGCGATGCAAAAAAATTAATAGAACCTATACTTTTGATAACTATCTTTCACACCACAGGCGATGCGACAGCTGATGCAGGAGTGTCACTGGAGAAATGCGAAATAAATAGGATTGAATCCGATTTTTGCGGTTTCACGTGAGTCAACTAGGGCATTGAGCAAATCAGAGAACAGCTTGAATGCACGTGGTCCTGCAGGGGGAAGCAGTATTCAGAATGACGGAGGAAACGATAATACTTGCTGTTGAAAAAATACCCAGAGCTTTATGACAAAGGTCCCATCAACCATCTTAATATTTGTGGATGAGAACCGTATGTTATGTGTGTGTAAAAGCAAGCAGCTGAAAGAAATGATGTAAAGACACACACTTCTTTTTTTTTTTTTTAAATAATTTAGTCGTTGCCAATTATTATTTTTTTTATTATTTTCTCCCCAATTTGAAATGCCCAATTATTTTTAGGCTCAGCTCACCGCTACCACCCCTGGGCTGACTTGGGAGGGGCGAAGATGAACACACGCTGTCCTCTGAAGTGTGTGCCGTCAGCCGCCCGCTTCTTTACACTCTGCAGACTCACCGTGCAGCCGCGCCCGGCCAGACTACAGGGGTCGCTGGTGCGCGGTGAGCCGAGGACACCCTGGCCGACCTAACCCTCCCTCCCCTAGGGTGACGCTCGGCCAATTGAGCGCCGCCTCCTGGGAGCTCCCGTCCACGGTCGGCTGTGGAATAATCTGGATTCGAACTCGCGACATCCAGGCTATAGAGCGCATCCTGCATCCTCTAGCGAGTGCTTTTACTGGATGCACCACTCGGGAGTCCCTAAGACACACACTTCTGTAGCTATGTATATCGTTGCATGCAAAATAAACAATCGTGGCGCAACATGATCATTATTGAGATCCACAATCTTGCTGTTTTTATATATATATATATATATATATATATATATATATATATATATATATATATATATATATCACTTAGTTATGAAATAACAGGAAGAAAAGGTAATTGTGACAAATTAAGCCTAATTATAAATGCACTGCAGCTCACCTATTATGTGAAAAACAACCTGAACGTTAACCCGCTAGATTTTTTGCAATGTGATCTTTTTAGAATTAAAGTTGTTGTAGAAATAATTACCATTCAATATTCATCCACTGCCGTCTTGGCTAGTGGAGCATTCACATTCGCATGCGGGGGAATATGCGAGTACTGAGCGACGTAACTAAATTGGTCATGTGATACGAAAAGGCAGTGCAAAGTCTGATTTGCATTCATATATATGTAAAGGCCAGCCTTGGTCCTGGATTGCAGGCCCTGGGCCACATCGAAACGGTGGCCTTAATCTAGGTTGGTCCTGGGCTTCCTTTTCTTTTTTGGAGTGTTCACATGAGAAAAGGCCACCTTAAATAGAAAGTGTGAATGCGGTCTTAGTGGGTTCATGTTGCTGCGGGGCCATGAACGGGTTTAAGTTCAACACCAACTCTAAATAAAACGTTGTTACTGTTAAGCACTAGTAATACTCTGAAGCCATGGTATTTCATAATAACAGAAGCCTGTTTTTACTTCAGTGAAGTAGGCTAGAATGTTTTTTTTCATTAAAAACTTGTCGTTCTTTATTGAAATCCATTTTCAGCTTCAGCTTGATCAAACCAAGTAGGAATTTTCTTAAGACATTTTTCAATTCAAGTAAGCTTATTTGTGTATAAAAAAAACAAGAAGTCACATTTCTTCTTTTGCAGCCAGTGTCATCTTACTTTAAAAGGCACATACCTAAAACCCCAGGGTAATTTTAAAACATTTTTGTTTATATTCTCCCTGTCATTCTCCCCACCGTCAGCACTTGTTAGATATAAAATAATGTACCAGATCCGAAGCAAGTACAAAACTTGCCCCAATATTTAAAGTAAAATATTTAAAAACTAGCAAGAAAGTAGCAGTAGCAGCAATTACATTTATTGTTTTAAGTTATTTTATTATGAGCAAACTCTACCCTCTAACTTTATGGACCATATTTAGAAGCAAGCACAAAGGCAAAGACACAATTTCTTAGAGTAATACAATCATTTTAATGGTACAAAACAGGAAACAACTCTTGACTGGTCCTTCCTGCAGCTAAGTTTATACTGTTAAATATATACTGTTGAAATTGTTTTATTCAGCAAAAAAATAAAAATATTGCATGTGCTTCAGAATGAAGGCTTTTTTTTATTTTTTATTTTTTTATTTTTTTATAGTAAACCAATGCTTCTGACATAGCAAGTATTTTAAACTGCCTTATTTAGGGGAATACTTCCCTTCAAAAGAGCAGTACTTGCTTTTCTTTGTTTGTTTAACACTTTCCTTTAATAAACTACATGTGGGAATTCTAGGTGTAGCACTGTGCAGAGATGCCATTGGTACTGGTTGTGCCATTTTGGTGCTACTTGCATTTGTAATTAATGTGTGCTCAGTAAGTACATATTGAACATTTTATGCTGAAACACCTGCCCGATTTTGCAATTACATAGCTTCACAACAGCAAGGTTTGCTTGGTTTCTTACAAGCAAACCTTGGTTTCTAATTGTAAAAATACCAAAAATAATACAGTGCACTCCGTTTATAAGAATCACATCTGTCCCGGGTGTTTTGATTCTTATAAGTGGTTGATTCTTAAAAGCAGACCGATATGATTACTGTGGTGCAGAATCAAACTTAGTAGGAGAATGATAAGAGCTTGTTCCCTGGCTGCAGTGTAATGAGTTGACCACTAGATGTCATGAGTTCCCGCATGTATGCACGCCCAAAAAAAATCCACAGCTGCTTTTCCTTAACGAATTATGGATAAGTCAATTGGTTAACTGCTTGTTAAAGTTGATGAAACCTCGATAGAAATGACTTAGCCGATAGCTTTGTGATGGGGAATAGAGGCGTAAGGAAACAGAAGTAACAAAAAGAAACCAAAACTTGAGTAAGAGATCTAGTGTTTGTTCCACACAAAGTACTGTTAGTTAGTTAGTGCTCCAGCTAGAGCTAGCTTTATTTTGTTAGATATGATCAAATTCAAATTCAAAAACAGCTTTATTGCACTTGATCAAGTACCGTATTACATGTAGTCAGTTTGCCCTGAAATGATTCTTATAAGCGGATTGCTTGATTCTTACAAGCGGAGTATTTTAGCATGGTTAGTATAGGAATGATTTTGTTCCAGTGGTTTTGATCACTTTATGCGGTTAATTCTTATATCAGTGATCCTTATAAACAGAGTGCACTGTAATAAATTTGCCTCTCTATGCTCGGTAGTTAGTCCTTCAGTTTGCCCCCACTTTAACAGTTAGACACCTATGATTGAGATAAACAATTATTGGACTATTGCTTCTAACATTGATGAAGCACTGAATTGTTGTGCTGCTTTTAGAATGAAACACTCACCTATAGGTACCACAACTGACTCGTGTTACTGAATAAGAAAGTTTACTGGTCCAGAGCTTATCTATACTCAAAGTGAGTATAATTTAGATTTTTGCTATTATACAGTTAATTAAACTGTTAATGCAAAAATAAAAACATTGTAGAAACATTTTAGTATGTTTATTCCATTTTTTATAAACATGAAACTAAAGGTGTTTATGTTTGCTATATACAGAAATGTAAATATACAGTATATTGTTTTTCTTATCCTGCCTCTGCTGCATTTAAAAGTTCTGATCTGGATACACCAACAACCATGATACAAGACTACATTTCTGTTGACAAGACTACATTAAAACCTAGACAATTTGAGTTGACTAGACTAAGACTGACTCCAAAAACATCCATTGACAAACTCGAATAAAACATCTCACCATTTCAGTCAACTGGATGAAGAGAACGACAATTAGACTAGACTAAAATTACGCAACGTTTTCGTCAACTTGACTAACACTGACTAAAATAAAAAATGCAGACTAAATTAACACTGTGGTATATGTACATGTGTGTGGAGGAGAGGGGGTGTCAAGTACCACAGACAAGAGTTAGGGGGCGCGGTCCAAGTTTGAGAAGCACTGATCTAATGGATATTTTTTGCTAGTTGCTGGTATAAATACCTGACCAAAGTTTGATTATAGTAAGGCCCAAAATTAGCTGACAATGTTAAATGGTTTAACAAGTATCAAAGGAACTATCTTACCTCTTTCATGTAGTCTTATGACTTCCATCATATAGGGCACAAGCAGACGGTTTACAATAAATCCAGGGCTATCCTATAGGGGAGAAAATGATATAGATAGATAGATAGATAGACAGATATATATGAAAAGAGGAAACAAAATGGTGGAAATTAGTGATTTTAAAAAGTGGAATATTACAATGTTTGACAAATATAAAGCACCAATCAAGTTTTTTTTTTTTTTTTGCAACCTATCCTAGGATTCAGTTTTAATTAAAGTGCCCTGGATAAGGGTGTCTGCTAAGAAATAAAGAATAATAATAATAATAATAACAACAACCAGAAATAATAAAGTGCCACAAATTATTTTGGTGGGGAACAAAAACAATTCATACCATCCATTCTATGTACTGATCTCAATGTGAGTAGAGTGGGGCATTGTCTCTTACAGATTGCTTGCAGAGTCTTAGAACACAGGCATCTAGTCATTTCTGTCAAAGACTGTATAAAAGTAAAGTACAAAGGAAGCTCGATTGATCTTACTTTGCAAGATACAGGATATTTCCCTAATGCTTTGCAGAAATCCTGCAGAGCATCAAAAGTTGTTTGACTTGTCATCGGTGTCTGAATGACCTAGAAATAGAAAGAAAAGTTAAGAATTATTGTATACAAAAATATGTATATTTAATTAATAAAAAAAAGAGCAAGTAACAGGGAGCAAACCGACAACTAAGTTAACAACTAACAACTATATGGTAACAATATCCTGGGAGACAGACAGCACGGTTTTAGGAAAGGGAGATCGTGTCTAACTAACCTACTTGACTTTTTTGAGGATGCAACATTGAAAATGGATAATTGCAAAGCATACGACATGGTTTATTTAGATTTCCAGAAAGCTTTTGACAAAGTCCCGCATAAAAGATTAATTCTCAAACTAAACGCAGTAGGGATTCAAGGAAATGCATGCACATGGATTATGGAGTGGTTAACATGTAGCAAACAGAAAGTACTGATTAGAGGAGAAACCTCAAAATGGAGCGAGGTAACCAGTGGTGTACCACAGGGATCAGTATTAGGTAATTTGCTATTCCTAATCTACATTAATGATTTAGATTCTGGTATATAAGCAAACTCGTTAAATTTGCAGACGACACAAGAATAGGAGGAGTGGCAAACGCTGTTGCAGCAGCAAAGGTCATTCAAAATGATCTAGACAGCATTCAGAACTGGGCAGACACATAGCAAATGAAATTTAATAGAGAAAAGTGTAAAGTACTACACGCAGGCAATAAAAATGTGCATTATAAATATCACATGGGATACAATGAAATTGAAGAAGGAATCTATGAAAAAGACCTAGGAGTTTATGTTGACTCAGAAATGTCATCCTCTGGACAATGTGGGGAAGCTATAAAAAATGCCAACAAGATGCTCGGATATATTGTGAGGAATGTTGAATTTAAATCAAGGGAAGTAATGTTAAAACTTTACAATGCATTAGTAAGACCTCACCTAGAATATTGTGTTCAGTTCTGGTCACCTCGTTACAAAAAGGATATTGCTGCTCTAGAAAGAGTGCAAAGAAGAGCAACCAGAATTATCCTGGGTTTAAAAGGCATGTCATATGCAGACAGGCTAAAAGAATTGAATCTATTCAGTCTTGAACAAAGAAGACTACGCGGCGATCTGATTCAAACATTCAAAATCCTAAAAGGTATAGACAATGTCGAGCCAGGGGACTTCTTTGACCTGAAAAAAGAAACAAGGACCAGGGGTCACAAATGGAGATTAGATAACGGGGCATTCAGAAAAGAAAATAGGAGGCACTTTTTTACACAGAGAATTGTGAGGGTCTGGAACCAACTCCCCAGTAATGTTGTTGAAGCTGACACCCTGGGATCCTTCAAGAAGCTGCTTAATGAGATTCTGGGATCAATAAGCTACTAACAACCAAACGAGCAAGATGGGCTGAATGGCCTCCTCTCGTTTGTAAACTTTCTTTTGTTCTTATGTTAACTACTACTATCCAGGCTCTTCTGCATGTGTAGTTTGAAGTTTTTTAACCCCGAATTTGAAATGGCAGTGCATCACACATGCAATTTTTGGATCTTATCATTTTCAATCCATCTACGTACCTCCACCAGCTTCATTAAGGGAACTGGGTTGAAAAAGTGAAGGCCCCCAAATCTATCTTGTCTGGTTGTAGAATTTGCTATTTCTGTGATAGGCAGTGAAGAGGTGTTGCTGGCAAATACAGTGTGCCTGGAAATGGAACAAGAATAAACTAAGTCACACCAGGGCGTTGCATATCCTTTACCAAAACCTGAAAAAGCATTAAGAATGAGTTGCACAAAACCTTCATATATTATGCAGTAACAGTGGGTCAATCCAGTAAAAATACATCAAAACCCCAAATAACAATAATTACCGTTAGGGAATATACTGAGTCCTCAACTTAGTCCATCACATAAACCACCAAACAATTCAGCAATGGACACCTTTACAGGCAAAAGACAAGGGGGGTGAGCCACGTAAAGATGGAATATAAAATAGGCTAAGTTAAACAGGTCACATTTGGCCCCCACTTTTTATTTATATTGATACTAGTTCCAACTGCCATCAACATGAGGGACCATGTCCCTTTTGTGAATTTCACATCTTTATATGGCTGCTGGTCCCTTTATTCTAACTTGCCGTTTCAGTACATGTGAAACGTCCTGGACAGGTGTGAGATAGAGGGGTACTTACTCTGGGGCAAACTTGTCCAGAGTCTTGAAGAGTTCATGTTTAACCTGCAGGTTCTCCACAACAGCCTCCAGCACCAGGTCAGTACTGTGAACCACAGACACAGCACCTGTGCTTGTTGTCAAGTTCTTCAAGGTCTTCTGAATGAATGCTGCTCCAGTCTAGGATACCAAATCCAAAAAATACCAAACAGACACAGAAAAAGTGTGTTTGTACCGCAGACTATAGAAACAGTCATCTCTGCTTCCCCAGCATATCATTTCTCACTTTGTATTCAAACAACTATGCTTTTAATAGAACTGCAACATTTTACATAGCACATCTTGCACCCAAGAGCTGCCCTATGAATAGGTGATATCATGGGGCAAGTTCAGCATGGAAGAGGGGGTCTTGGTCTTTGTTCAAATCCTCCTACATGGCACAAGGCAGCCCTGGCTCAACGGAGGAAGCTGGTAATCAATGAAGTGCAAAAACAGGAGGAGAGGATGAGGTGCGTGGATGAGATGGGAGAGTGTGGAAAAACACAAGATTGGCTGGCAAGACCTATGGACAGTGGAACAGAGCAGGATCAGTTTCCTCATCAGGTCAACATATGATGTTATCCCATCACCACAGAACCTAAACTTCTGGGTAGGAGAGGATCCCTCATGTCCTTTGTGTTCAACATTAAGGCACATTTTGACAGGATGTAAGGTGAGTCTTAGCCAAGGACAGTTTACTTGGCGCCATAACCAGGTGCTGCAATGTTTGGCCTTAGCATTGGAAGACAAGCGTCACATGACCAATAAGTTGCCACCAGTTCCATCAAAACATTACACACAAAAGACAACATTTCTCTGCCCAGGAGAGCAACCACCAAGAAAAGGTGTTAAAACCAAACCTCACCCAGGAGCTGGAAGCTGCTAGAGTCTGGAAAATGCCGGTAGATGTTGGTCAACGGCTTATTTTTCCACCTGCGATTGCCACCACTAACCTTTGACCAGCTATTGTCTTGTGGTCTGGATCAGCTCGCCTTGTTCACCTGGTAGAGTTAACAGTGCCAAGGGAGGATGCTGTAGATGAGGGTAATGGGAGGAAGAAACTGCGGTATGCTCAACTAGCCACTGAAGCGGAACAGCTAGGATGGAGAGTCCGGGTTTACCCAGTGGAGGTGGGTTGTTGAGGATTTGTGGCACACTCTACAACCCGGTTTCTCAGAGACGTCGGAATCAGTGGCCAAGAGTTGCGTCGCACAGTGAAGAACTTATCTGAAGCAGCAGAGGGGAGCAGCAACTGGCTGTGGTTGAGACAAAGATTCTGGTTGGGGATCTCAAGCACAATAGAAAGAAAGAAATGCTGATGTACGGGTAAGTAAGCTGGGTTGAGTTGAGTGGGTGACGGAAGAGGGTGATGCTGTCCCAATATAGGGACTGTTGGCATGTATGTAAGGTATCAAAAGGCAATAACAAAAACTACCTACATTACAGCAACTAAAATAATGTTAAAACGCACTCATGACGAGTACTTGCATTGTTGCACATAACCTCATTGATAACTACACAGAGTGTAACAACAATAAATGGAACATAATGCAACATGTGCATTTTAACAGATTCAGGTTTCTGTGGCTTTATAAATAATAATGTATTAATGAAATGTAACCATTCAATTATGATGTGACTTTAAGCACAGGAAGTTAATAGGCAACAGGAAGGATACTGTATATGGAGCTTTGCAAAATCTGCACTGTATGTCCTGAACTGAAATACAATTTCAAGGGTATCAGTAAGGTTACTCTGGTAACATATTGAACTGTGAAGATAATCTTCCAGTTTTTGTTTCATAAAGTTAGCATTAACACTTTAAAATGACCAGAGGACTCCCTAAGGTTACATAACAAGGGTCAGGGTATCTAATATAAAAATAATTGTCAGAGGAAGTATATTCACAGAATATAGAAAAGGGTCAAAAAGAAAAAAAACAAATACATGCAAGATAAAATATAATAATAATAATAATAATAATAATAATAATAATAATAATAAGCAGTTGGAACTTTCTTGGTTTAAACAGTACATTTTATTCTTAACAATTGGGTCAAAAAATGTTGACAGTACTGTAATAAAATATTACATTGAAAGTGTTTATTGTATATATTCACAAATAGTCTCACTAGTGTAGTCATCAACTGCTAAACCCTTTAACACAAACATAAAAACATGTTTCCACAGGATTCAAAGCTGATGTACAGTTACATGTAGTGTTTTTAATATAAACATTATTTATAAATGAGCATATATAACTTTATACATGTAGACAAAAAATAATAATACAATACATATTAACGATGATTGTTGAATGTAACATCTCAATTGACCTGTAAACTTTACATCTGTTTGCCATTAAAAAAAAGTGGTCAAACACTTAAGTTTCCCTTTTGGAAAATGCACAGGATCAAGCAATTACAAATGCGATCCAGAACAGTCTTAATACTTTAACTGTGTTAAAAAAACAAAACGAAAAACAAGTTGGTGCTTTTTTTGCCATAAATTATGTGACACATTTTAAATATATCTGCAAAGTGACTATTGCCTTCACAGAAAATAATGTTTTCTGTAGCTGTCTGTTGATTGTGCATTGGTTCCAAGACAGAACTGAAATTAACCTCAATGGACAAAAAGGATGTCATATGAAGACACTGATAACATATTACCTTGGCTGCATAGTTTATTGATTAATACCAAAGACAAGAGTTGTCAATACATAAAATAAATGCTTTTTCCCTGTGAAGACCATACACAGCTGGCTTCAAAGACCCAGATTAGTACTAATATAGACTAGTAACATTCAGGGTCTGAAACCAGCTGACAGGCAAGTATGAACTGACTTGATAAGTACTTTTCCAGAACTTACATTTTTTTATATAAGATCTCCAGAGCCAAACTACCACTCAAAGCAACAAAGAAAAATGTGGTAATTTGACTCTGGAGTTGCAAAGTAATTCAGGAGACATATCTGGTTTCTGTTAGTAAACGGTTCAAATCATTAGAAACCAATGGGGTATAAATTAATGATATAAACAAAAAGGATCCGAATGCTTCCCCAAGGTTGGTTTACAGACTCAATTAAAAAGAAAAAATGCAGTGGAAAGAAGTACATGTGAGGGCAGATTTCTCTGTTTAAGAACAGAAGTATTAAGATGTATCCCTGATAAGATCATTAAAATCGACCCCACTATGTTTAACCAGAAGGTACTGTGGTTTCCACAAGATACATCAAAAATATATATTCATATGGGCACTGGTTACGTCCCAGCTTATTTTCAAACTAAAGAACATTCCATTTCTTGCCTTCACTTTTACCATTATTCAAGTACCATTGAAACCAAACCAAATCAAACATAATACATTTCATGGTGCATGTGTTTCATTTCAGTGTTAAGTGACATTTGAAACACTGTAAAATAACTAAACCTGCTAAATCAGAGTGTGTTCTGGTTTTTGCTTCTTTTTAACACTCCATTCTTCCTTGTATAAGTTTGCATGTATCTTATGGAATTGCATAACTTGGGTGTAAAACCAAAACCATTGTTTACAAAACAAACACAAAAATAAGATTGGTAAATACTTTAGACAGAAAATATTTCTCATGTAAACCACCGTAAACCTTTGGACATCATTTTACTTTGAAGTTACAAAAAACTTTTAAAAAAAAATCTGTTTTCTACAAAATAGTTGCTACACAACTAAATAATTCAAACCATGGTTGTGTAGCTGGTTTTTGTTTTCTTATATGGCTATGGAATAGAAGCTGTGTAATGTAACACAATGAACACTTTTGCCTTCCTATACATGCTCTAATTAAGGCGTTTCAGCAGTATCTAAGTGGAATGAAGACCATCCCCAAATAAAAAGCTTGCAATGCTGGACAGCTTTGTGAAGCAGAACACTTTATTTTCAGGGTCCCCCCCCCCCCCCCCCCCACCATTCTTTCTTTGTGGGACAGAGTTTCCAATTTCAGTTAGAACTGCATTGAGGATATGCTAAGCCACTTTGCTTTCTACTGTGAAAAAGGCTTCAAAGATGTTAAAAGTTATGATAACTTATTAGAATTGAAAGCTGAATGAAACAATAAGAGACAATGGGCACTGAAAAGGAATTGAAGTTAATAATAAAGGCAAGGGAAACAGATGTTAAAGTAATTGTAGCTAACAAAATAATTCCATACATTTTCCACATCCATCACTATATAAACCTTAAATGTGTAGTTTTGCAAGAAATCTTTTTTTTTTTTAGCAAACATGTAGTTTAATTTAAAAAAAAAAGCTATATCTGGAACTACAATATGTAAAAGAAAACGGATTGCAGGCCTTGCTTTCTGATGGTCTCGCACTTGTAATGTCATATGGAGAGTGAAATTGTCCCCATCCTTTCCTGTTAGTAACCAACCAGCTGCCTCCCCTAATGACCTTCATGCTTTTGTAAGGAAGATAATTCTGAGGTGAAATTACCAAGGAAGTGCAAGTGTCCTGTTATGGAAGGCAAGCTGAGAACTGAGAACCTTCTTTTATCTATTGCAGTGGTGTCCAAAGTTGACCTTCCACTCCTGGGGCCGGTTATACTAACGAGATCAAAAAACAGGATCGGATCCGGGCTCACTGGAGCCGGATCTCGAGAAGGCTCCACTGATCTGATTCTGGCACTGCACGTGCCGTAAATAGACCAATGAGAAGCGAATATTCGTGGCGCAGCGCTTAACGATTCTGAATTTCAGAATATCAAGTACATTTCATTTAAAAGGACATAAATCCGGTCCATACTAATACATGTTACCTTTCATGGTTGTGTTTAGTTTCTGACTTACACACTCACAATGCTGTATTCTTTACAGCGGTAAGTTAGCTACCAAGCACACAAACAGCTAGCTGCAACATAGGTTCAGGGCAAACATTTTGAGTAAATTCATTCAAGGGCTGATGATAGCTGCCACTAGAAAAATGTCGTGGATAGGGGGAGATGAGGCTGCCAGAGAAGGTAAGGTCATTAAGAAAAAAAAGAGAATTGACCAAAACATAAAAAATAAAAAAAAATCTGATTAAACCAATGATTTAATTGTAATCGATAAAATAATAACGGCAGTATGACTTTGTCAACACACAAAACGTGTGTAATAATATTTACTTATGAGGCTTCGTCACTCAGTCAGGTCTACTGTATTTTAGGGCATGATATAGACCTAACTGCGTGTTTACATTGCTATTTTTTAAATATAAGTATTTATGGCTACTTTTAAATGCACCATTACTTGGATAACGTTAATGTTTTCTAAAACGTTAAAGTATCTCCGTTTTCATATAATAATCTGAGGGAAATATTTTTGTGAAATCTTGCAAATATTTGAAAAGTTTATTGTTACCGTTATGTCAATCAATGATCTAAATACTTATTTAAAGATTACTTTAGCAATTGTAAAAATAGTTTCCTTTTGGTGTCTGTCAAACATCTCAGTTGTTTAATATATATATTACAGTTTCATACGTTTAATTCGCAACCATCAACCGTAGAGCAGGATCAGATTGGGATCAGAGCTGAGTTTTAAATGGAGGAATTACATTATTTTGTTTATTCCTTTGATCAAAACTAAAAACATTTAATTTCTCCATTTCTAAAACGTTCAATGAAGCTTTGATCCCACTCTGATCTTGGTCTGAAGCAAGATCGAAATAGGATCAGATTTTGAGCCGAAACTGAGCTCAAGATCAGCTCTGATCCTTTTAGTGCAACCCAATATGTCACAGGATCAAGATCGGAGCCTGGATCCAGGATCGGTTCTGTTTAGTACAACCGGCCCCAGGTCTTAGTTCTAACCCTGTTCTAAATTGTTTAAATTAACCAATTAAACCTCAATCCAAACCCTGAAATAGTTAATTATATAATTGTACCCATTAAACCTGGAGTGGAATAGCCCTTCAGGACTTTGACTGGACACCACTTGCATTACATATTTTAAAATGAAAATACTGTACATATTTGTGATATAATGTTTAGTTGAAACTGTACATTTTGAGGCCTATATTGATCTGTATTTTAGATCAGTACTTATAGTAAAGTATTTTTTTTAAGGTACAACCACATTAAAACACTTTAAAGATACATATAAATGGCATGTTTAGATTTTCAGGTTCAAGTTTAACCTTTTGTCTGTTTTGTCTTTAAAATATGTAACAATATGGAATTGAGTTTAACAAAAAAATATTATTTAAGTTTTATAGACACCCACCGACTCAGTCTCACACATATTCTCAAGCACTTGCTCACAGAAATTCTGATATAAATAGATTTTTTCTTCAGTAAATATAAAAAGAAAAAAAAATGGGCAATATATTATCAGCACTGCTTTGCTATATTTCTTTGGCATGAACTGCCAGTGTTTTGGTCTAGTATCTTTCAAAATGTTTAGTGTATTGTGAAAAAAAAAACAAGGTGTTCCACGCCACAGCAAGAGTTGTGTGTGTGTGTGTGCATGTGTACATGTGCTTTATTGTCTCCTGGCGCTCTGAACCATGGAGTAATTTTTACAGGAGGACTTGAAGCAGCTGGGAGGCCAGTTGATTGGCCAAGAGAAGGAGCAAGGCACCTTGGTCTGCACGTTCTTCTCAAAGAACCGGAACACTGGGTTCCACCAGCTCCGAGAAAGGTAGTTTTGAGGAGAGGACCTCAGTGTCTGGAAACAAACAAACAAATACATTATTTAAATAAGGGAGGAGGTGGGCAGTATGGACATACATTACTGTCCTGTATTAATGGCTGTTTTAAATACAATCAGTCTATCATGCTTTGTGAATAAGAAACATGATGAAATGGAAACATTGGGCCCTATTCACAAAACCTTAAGGACAGTTAGGGACTGTTTTTCAAAGAGTGTTTCTAAAGATTATCTTTGGTTAAACAGTGCTTTCTAAAATGAGAAACTCTCTCAAACAACTGAAAGTGTTATATGGGCTGCAAAGTTGTTTTGTATTAGTGAAAAACAGTCGATAACAAAACTTTGCTTAAAACATTCAGTATATTTTGTGAATTGGTCTGTGAAATCGTGTTGAAAAGCTGAATACCGGTACTTAATGTATTACCAAGGTTGTAATATGTAGCTGTGAACAGTAGATGGCATTGAAGCACAATTACATTGTCTCAGTCAAGAGGGAACATGTTTTACCTTTGTGAAATATTAACTAATCATAAATTCTATAGAGAAACTATTATATAATATAATATTATATTATATAATATTATATTATATTATATGTTTTCTCTGAAGAGACTGGTCCTTTGGAAACCCAGGAGCTGACTATTAAGTCATTTTTTACTTACCAAATTTGTGTTCCACACATAGACCGTCACAGTCCAAAATATAATATTTTTTTTATTGCAAATACTAAAAATCTGGAGCTGCCCTTCAGATTTAGATGTCTGACATGTGGCAACATAGGCTTGATCAGCCCAAGTGTTTTTATATTAGTAAGCTAGATATTGCTAGCAGTTATTTTTACAGAGGACAATTTGGCTGATCTAGTCTGTGTCATGATATAATCTATGGCAGGCAACTAGAACTCAAGAGCAGCTCCTGATTGCAGGTGAAAGCACCTTGACACAAGAAATAATAAATACAGTATTTCATTATTTGCAATTAAAAACACTGAATGAATGCAATCATAAAAACAAAGAAAAAATGACACAAAAAACCCTCTCACACAAAATCACAAAAGAGTGAAATTACACAAATAAAGGCTTGAATTACTTATGAGGCTTTTGAATTATACATTTGTACTAGGTATTTTAAATCCTAGTTTTTATCCTATATTTTATGTTAGGCAATTACGTAGACAATTCTGGGTCGGGGGGGAAAACTGCATTTACATCAAAAACACT
Source organism: Acipenser ruthenus (assembly GCF_902713425.1). Lineage (NCBI taxonomy): Eukaryota > Metazoa > Chordata > Actinopteri > Acipenseriformes > Acipenseridae > Acipenser > Acipenser ruthenus. The sequence goes on along the minus strand of NC_081190.1, from coordinate 71,944,414 downwards.
TCCCCCTCCACAGACCACATGCTGTAGATTTTACACTAACGCTAAACTTTTACTTACAACTTACATCCATTATTAAAATTAAGTGCAAAACAAGAAATTAAACTCTGTGTGAAGAAGAAAGTCTCTGATGGGAATTAACAAGGGAGGTGAAGTCAGGTGTCATTTCTGTTGTTGCAATGCGGAGTACTGCTGAAAGGTGGTCATCATTGATCGAAGATCTGTTCTTTGATTTATTGAATTTGATCACAGAAAATGTCTGCTCGCAGACGTAAGTTGATCCAAACAGTACAAGCATCTTTTGGGCATGAGCCTTGATCTTCGGAAAGTTCTGTTCATTGAGAGATGCGTAAAACCTTGGAAGTGGTGCTGATTTGAATTGCTCCACAAGCAATGTATCACACTGCAAGTCAATAAGCTCAAGTTGGAAATCACTTGGAGCGTTGTCCACATTACATGTGAAAGGGGAGGAGATCAAAGCCATGTCATTTTCTATCATTCTAAAATCCTTGAAGTGGCGAGAAAACTCAGCATGCAAAGCGAGCAGTAACGACATGTATCTTTGCAGGTTCTGGTCAGATATTGTAATCTGTTGCAAAGTGGGGAAATGTGTGAACTGCTCGTTACCAATCTGACGGGAGAAAAGGAGCAACTTTGTCATAAAAGACTTGACAAGGGAATACATGTCATGAGCAAAAAGCCTTGCAGCTTCGAATTCAGTTCATTCATGTGACCTGTAACATCAATGGCAAATGCGAAATCAGAGAGCCAGTTCACATCGTTCAATTGAGGGAAATCCACATCTTTTTCTTTCATTTTCAAAAACAAATCAATCTCTGCTCTCAGATCCCACACTCTTTTCAGAACTTTCCCCAAACTAAGCCATCTAACATTTGTATGGTACAGAACATCCTTGAGCTCCGACTCAGACTCCTCCAGAAGAGAGACAAATTGCCTGTGGTTTAATGCTCTTGCTCTTGACCAGTTTTGTGACTGTATCCACAACATTGTTTAATTTCAGAACACTTTTACAGAATAATGCAATGTAGAAAAATGATTCTCTGCTCTGGATTTGTTTCTGTCACTTGGTCTTGTATTCTTTTCAACAATCCAACATATTTTCCTGTCAGATTAGGGCTTCCATCAGTGGTCAATTTATTCCACTCCAATCCCAATTTTGAGACGCTGTTATTTACTGCCTCCAGTATATCTTTTCCAGTCGTCGTATTTTTCATTGATTGCATTGATGCCAGTTCTTCTGAGAACTCAAAATTTGTGGTAATGCCTCGAATGAAAATCAACAACTGGGCTGTGTCTTTAGCATCACAGCTTTTGTCACGTGCCAGAGCGAAGTATGAAAAATAATTTACCTTGCTTTTCAACTGTTGGTCCAGGTTCTCTGAGATTTCTTCTACACGTCTCACCACAGTTCGCCATTGACAATGAAACGTTTTCGAACTACTTTTTCTTGTCTGGGCACAATATTGCAGCAGAGCCAACCAAACACTCCTTGATAAATTCTTCCTCAGAGAATGGTTTGCTGTTTTTGGCAGTTTTGTGTGCAATCATGTAGCTCGTTCTTGTAATTTCCGTCTTCTGCTGCAGATAGTTTCGTGAAAAAACTTTGCTCTTTTTGCATTCGAGAAACCATCTCGTGCTTTTCTAACTTTCTCTTCAGCAGACATGTTCTTATATTTGGAAGCATGTTTGCTCTCGAAATGCCAGTTTAAGTTGTATTCTTTGAATACTGCCACATGTTCTTTGCAATGTAAGCACACAGCTTTCCCTGCCACATCAGTAAAAAAGTATTTTGAGGTCCACTCTTTGCATTCGGCGTCTACTTTCCTCTTCTTTGATAAACTCATTTTTAAATTCTACCCCTCCACTGCAGTGCCACGTAATAAAATAATTTGCGCAAAAACTGAGGGTTATTCAATTTTCCCTCGCAGCTCTAGACGCTTAACCATAGCAACACAAAACCAAACAATCACAGGCCAGTAATACTGTGCATGCAGACATTGTATGTTATTCTGCCGTACAGTGTACGCTGACAAAGTAAAGGTGTATTACCATAAAGTCCTCAGCTTGCTGCTGCTTCAACTGTGTTTAAATAACCATTTTAAGTATTAGCGATAACAGACAACGATCATTATGTTAGTTTTAATGGAGGAAGATTCTAGTAGTTTCGTCAATTGCCGGGAGTCATGGCGGGCCAGACAGAAATGTTAGACGGGCTAGATCTGGCCCGCGGGCCGTATTTTGCCCACCCCTGGTCTAATGGGTAACTTACGAGGCTTCACTCACTGTTGCACCTTCAGTTAATGATTCTGCATATAGCAATCAGCCAATGAGAGGACCTGATCTCTTTCAGCAATGAAAGTCCTATTAGGTGGTATAGCCTGTCTCATTGCATTTGGGAAGAATATATCTTTTACAGGTGTTGCAACAGAACAATCAGTGATTGGAAAATCCTTTTCATAGAGGCACAAGGGAATTGAATTCAGTAGACCAACTTTTTGCCTCACCTGTATATTGGCCATGGTGTGGTACCACCAGAAGAGTCGGGTGGTGATGTAGTACGCAATGACCACATCCACGGTGTAGTGTTCGTGTCCCACCAGGATGCACACCACTCCCACAGCACTCAACAGCCAGCACAGCAAGTGGTACCACCAGAAACGACTGGGTGAGTCTGCAGGGGCAAAAACACACTGTATGAGCCAGAGCAATAGTCCATTGTTACTCAGGAATAAACACAGGAAATATCATAAAACACAGGAAATATCATAAAACACAACAGACAAGTCAGCTGAAACACGCATGATCAATTGTGCCCTTGAAGGCTTAGAGCTGTTAATTGCGGCCATAAAACAGGTCAACGTTAACTTCTATAGCAGGGATTAAAACTTTAAAGAAGAATTAGGTAGCAATTTAGAAATCTACCAACCTTTTAATTATCCCTGGTTTATGGGAGCAGGTAGCTTTAACTTGTTAAGCATCAATGAGATCTTATACTTTAAATACAACATAAAAAATACTGAAGCTAATGAAATAAAGGAAAACACGGATTTATAAAATGCTTGCAAGTACATGTTTAGACTATCAGAGATTTTTGTGTGAGATGTTGACAGTGGGTCTAAACACTCCTTTTCACACTGTGACGGGGTATAAAGCATATTATGTTTTGTATTGTTTATTTTTTTTTGTATTATTATTTAAATGCAGGATGAGTGAAGTGCCGTCCTCCGTTGTGTGTTATTGTTTTATGTTTGTGATTTAGTACATCTCGTGAAAATCTGTGACTGATGGCTAGTAATTATTTAATTAACTGACAGTCACGCAGGTTTATTAAACTTCTGCAAAGTGTGGCCCAGGGGTTAATAAGATAATTGATAGCTAGTTAATCTCTGGCCACCACTCTAAGAAACCTGTAGCTTTTGCAGACAAGGGAGTGTGTTAGACTGAGTTGAAGTGAGACGTGTCGCATGTAAAACAAACTTCAAAAGGTAAGGTGACCAGACATCCCGTTTTGGACAGGACAGTCCCACTTTTGTAACACTGGTCCCAGTGTCCCCAGAACCTTTCGTGGGACGCTCATTTCGTCCCATTTATTTTCCCCAGAGCAGTGTCGTGCTGGTAACAGAATATTGTATTTTCAAGCAGGCTGCTGTGTATCTAACGTATCGAAGAGGTTAGACTACTGTAGTCTAACTATAACGGCTCATACAGGTACTATTGTATTGTGTTGGAATTATTCTTTTCATTCGTGATATTTGTATATATGCTTGCAAACGGCTTTGCTTTGTCTGTAGCTATAGGCAACAATTGCGGAAATCAACACTGTCATGTTGCAATGTTTACAAAGCAGTGCACTGAAGCTTGTCATGGTTTGAACACTTTGTGCATCAAAATAGCCTACAACAACAATAGGAGGGCTGTAAAATATGACAAATGTATTTGGAAACATATTTTCTATTGAAAAGTCTATATTCACTTTCAGTTAACCACAGGTAAGCCTCTAAGAAACGTATGTTAATGAATAATACAATATTTATGAAGTTATTTTCACATTTGTGAAGTTCATGTTGTAAAAACATTTTACAATTTTCAGAACATTTATTTCTTTAAGTGTGCATTTTATGTTTTTAGCAAAAATGAAATACAATAGTTTCATGTCTCTAGGTGGCAATTTAATTTCTTTAAACAAATATACATTGACAGTTGAGTCCTGTGTATGATACAAATGCTGCAGTTTAAAATTACAAAAAAAGAATCACGCCCTTGTTTCATAGAAGTGTATTTTATCATGTAAAGTTTAAGAAAATAGACAATGGAGAGTAATGGTATTACTCTCCATGGTATTCAATACGTGTGACAGCTATATAAGGTATTTTACTTTATCACAGCTATTAGTTTAATACAGGGGTTTTCAACCTTTTTTTGAAACTGTACCCCTTCTCTCTGGAGGTTTCAGGAACTCTCTTTGGCTAATTCACCTGTCAATCTATACTTTCCTATAAAAGCTAGATCACAACACCCATGTTTCATCTTGCGTTTTATCTTTTGACCTTCGCATTCCGCAATTCAAATTCGCCTTGACCATGCGGGGTCTGCGCGTCTACAGCACACTCCACTAACCTCTGCCCGAAAACAGCCATTGCAACCGGCACCAGCTCTACCCAACCTCCTAGGACCCCCCCTCGCTCTGTCAGCTGCAAATCTGATCCACGCATCTGCACCCCCCTCTGCCTCATACAACAGGGACAAATACGGACGACCTGTTAAGTTTGCTGGAGAAAGACAGATTTGTAACAACTTTAACAGGTTATCCTGTTTTAACTCCAACTGCAGATTCATGCATGTATGTAATTTCTGCGGCGATGCGCACTCCAGGATAATTTGCCCTCTGCAAAGAAAAAAATGGCAATCTCCACTGACAGTTTCCACACCCATCAACACAGACACTCTCACTGAAGCTCTCCACTCGCACCCCGACCAGCAGTTCACACAGCACCTAATAAACGGGCTACAACACTTCTTCCACCCAAGTATCACCAGCCTCCCAGCTTCCTCCTTCATTTGCAAAAACCTCAGATCCACCACTTCGGAACCGCAAGCCAACTCCACCCTCATTCAAAAAGAAATCATAAAGGGCTTTATTGCTGGCCCCTTCCCCTCCCCACCATTCCCGGAATACAGAATCAACCCAATTGGCATAGCTACACGAAAAATATCAGGGAAATAGCACCTGATAATCGATCTTTCAGCTCCTTGCAGTCAATCCACCTGCAGCATTAATGCACTAATTCCCCATGAACAGTTCTTACTACGATACAACACTTTATCAGACACCATTAAATTCATAAAAATAGCAGGGCATGCCGCATGGCTGGCAAAAGCTGACATCACAGATGCATTTAAAGTGATGCCCATCCAACCCTCTCTAAGACACCTATTCGAAATTTCCTGGCAAGGCGCATATTACTTTTCAACGCAATTAACCTTCGGCTGCCGCAGCAGCCCCAAAATATTCAATTCACTTTCAGAAGCACTCTGCTGGATCCTGTTAAACGAATACCGCATACCATTTCTCTTGCACCTCCTGGATGATTTCCTCCTGATATCTCCAGTATCACAACTTACAGCTCAAGCTATCTCACAACTAAAAACGTCGTTCTCCACTCTGGGCGTTCCACTTTCAGAGGAAAAAAACCATTGGACTCACCAACTGCCTTGAATTCCTTGGAATTACCCATGACACAATCAAGTTCAAGGCTGGCCTCCCCCTGACAAATTGAAGCATCTGCACCAGTTTATTAAAACCTTCCAAAAAGCAAAAACAATCAAAAAGAGAGAACTCCTCTCTCCTCGCACACTTCAATTATGCGATATGCATCATTCCCCAAGGAAGGACATTCATATCATGTCTCCTAACCCTCTCTACTACCACGCAAAATCTCAACTTCTCCATCCATATCATACCATATCAACACAGAGATGTGCATAACACTGCTTGGAAACTGGAACGGTCAATCACTATTTTACAACAACCTCATAGCAGCTCCTGACCTCAGCCTGGCTACAGATGCTTCACACGCTGGATTCGGTGATCTCTTCGGGTCCCAGTGGTTCTTCGGCTCATGGCCACAGGAGATTCAATCACTCCCACCTCATCAAAAATCATCACCCTTGCTGGAACTATACGCCATAGTCGTGGCCGCCTCTCTATGGGGTCATCTATGGCCCTGGAAATCAATATTGTTTTTGAGTGACAATACATCCACAGTGCACATAATCAATAAAGGGCGTTCCTCTTCCCCTATAATCATGCAACTACTCAGATGCCTAGTTTGGATATCAGTAACAAATAACTTTATTATTCAAGTTCGCCACATACCGGGCATATAATGCTGCCGATGCTTTGTCCCATTTTCAGATTCGGAAATTCCACAGCCTGGTTCCAGTAGCAGATCCCTCACCACTCCAGGTCCCCCCTTTCAGCTGTCTGACATTCCAATGAATTCAACTTTATCCAACCTGCTTCAGTCGGTGCACCAATATATGGCTGCAGCTCTGGCTTCATCCACCAGAGCTACCTATGCGACAGCATGGGCAGCCTTCTCCAACTTCTGTGCTCAGAATTGGATCCCGCTTAATTCATTCAATCAAGAAATCCTGCTAGTATTTATAGTCTATCTCAAAGACATTCTCAAACTGGCTCCATCATTAATCCGGTCATACATCTCCAGCATCCAGTAACAGTACTGCCTCAAGTCCATTTCATCTCCTCCCTTGCTTTCAATTCTAATAGTATGCCTAATTCTCAGAGGGATGGTAAAGAGCCTGCCTGCATCCTCTCCAACTAGACAGCCGATAACGTTGGACATTCTCTCCAAACTGATCAATGCATTGTGAAGTGGCTGCGTCAACCCCGCTGACGACCTCACGATGGAAACACTGTGCTTAACAGCATTTTTCGGCTTCATGCAATCCGCCGAGTTCACAGTTCCATCAGTGAACAGTTTTCCATCTTTAGGCATTCGTCACTCTGACTTGTCACTGGTCCCTGACAGCCACTTCCTTCTATATCTCAGAATATCCAAGACTGATCAACTTCGGCAAGAGCAGCTTATTCAGCTTTCGAAAATTAACACTCCATTATGCCCGTTTTTAGCCCTATCTAAATATCTAGCCACAAGGAACTGTGCTCTCCCATCAGACCCGCTGTTCACAGATGTATCCAGGGCAATTATCACGAGATACTGGTTTTCCTCTCATCCATCTGTACTCACCTCAAGGGCAGCCTTGCCTCATCAATTCTATACACCACACTCCTTCCGGATAGGAGCAGCTACCTCAGCAGCAAGTGCAGGAGTAAACCAGCACCTTATCAAGAACATGGGGCGCTGGTCTTCAGCAGCTGTAGAGACTTTTATCAGAACATCTCCCTCAGACATTGCAGTAGCCCAGCAATTAATTGTTAGCTTGCCCGGAGTGGGGGTGCCCTCTCTGCCAGGTTTTCCCCCATTTTAAAACATAAAGAATGTTTTTTTTTTCCTCTCCATAGTAAAGACGGCCTCCAATCTACAGTCGTGTTACTAACATTTTATGTTGTCATTCTAACTTTTATTCTATGTGTGCAGAAGCAGTCTTTCTTCACGGTTAGGTTTGCGGAAGCCTGGGGTCCTATCTTTGGGGGGGCAGTGAAGCTCACTCCTCCTGCCTCGGGTTATGGCCGTGCTGCTGCCCATATGCCAATACGGCAGAGGCTCTCACGGGAAGCCAGAGGGGACCCCCGGCCACACCTGTACTTTCGCAGCTAATGCGCTTTGCCTCTACATAGGCTCTATCCTAATCCTGTCTCTACTAGCCAAGCTCAACTCTCGCAGCTCTGGCCTCTAACTGGCTCTTATCCACAGGTCCCTTCGGGGCTCATGACCTGGCACCAGACGCCTGGCACGACCTCAGCCTCGAGGACGCCGCCTGGTGCCGGCCCTGTCTAATTCTTTCTGTTTCCAGGTCCGAGACTTTTCTGCCCCTTGGGAAGCCAAGTCTACCCAGACCACTAGAACGTGGTCCTCCTAGCAGTAGGGGCTCTTCCCGTCCTATATGTTTTAAAGTATCAAAAATGTTAACCTCAAGATAAAACTATAATTACTAACTAAAAATGATCCACTTTCTGACTTGTGTTTTCCTTCGTTTTTCTACTGTAAGTAAGAAATGTATCAAACACTGAACACATATTCAACCAGCCGCTATTACTGTTCATAAAAGGCAGCCACGGTAATAAACAAAAACCATCCAAGTATAAGTATTGTGATAACTATTATGTTTACCAGAGCATTTATACTTCTAAAAAACGCAAAAACACTGTGCTGCACTGATACGACAAGTTGAAAACAGCAAAGATCATGAGCAGCACAGAGCGCTCTCAATAGGCACAATCGCCAGACACCTGCTTCACCTGTATATCAGAGTGGAAATCGACACAATCGAAATCGCTCATACGTACAGGTGGAAAAAAGTATACACCGTGGTTTAGAAAAGATATAATACCGTTAAAAAAAATTCAAGATCATTATTTTCTCTTTCATTTTTATTTGTGCATTTTTTAGTCATCCTGCATACCCCCTATGACCCTTAGAAGTACCCCTGGTTGAAAACCCATGGTTTAATAGAAGAAATATAACACATTGATAAAAACATGTTTTTCCTTAAGCAAAAGAGGGCTCGAATTACCGGGGGGCTCAGGGTGGGGTCGATCCCTTTAAGTTTCTCCAAATAGTTTTATTTCCAAATTTCCTTTTTAACATATTTTAAGCCAATGGGTATCACTTAAAACAGAAAGGAACCTGTTAACGTGTTAATTGTATGATGACATTTCCTGCCCTGGCTATGCAGTTTTTCCGTACCAATCAATGATAATGAGAAAGTGTCTCCTGACAATCTGAAAGCTTCTCTGTGTATTTCACATTGGCTAATGCTTGTGTTTATATTAAGGAAGCTTACATTGTATTCCTTTCGTAAGTAGTGACATTTCATTTGATTAGAAAAGGAATATGACTTAATCTTATTACAGCTTCATCCATGTCTCAGCCTATACTGTTGACTCAAATAAATAAACAGCCAAGATCAGCAAAGAAATGAGCCTTGGTAAAATGCGTAGTTATCTAATTTCGATTGTCAAAAGACGCTTTCTCATGATCATTGATTGGTACCGAAAAATGGAAAGGCAGGAAATGTCATCATGCAATTAACAAGTTTAACAGGTTCCTTTCCATTTTTAAGTGATGCCTGTCCGTTTACAGTACTGGTATGTTAAAGGGGGGATTTGGAAATACAACTATTAGAAGAAACTTAAAGGGTTTGCCTACGTGGATTACGATTTACCAGACTTAATAACTACTTCAAAAGGAAATTCTGGTTTCTGCAATCAGGCCAGCTTCTAAACAAAACTCAGAAAAGCTGATAAGTGGGCTTAATTTATTGCACACAGTCAAGATAGGATATTAATAATGGCACACTAATGATCCAAGCAGAAACTGCAATAGAAAATATATACAGAACAAATACCATGTCATATTAAATGGTAAGAAATGACATATTTTGAGAAATATTCTATGAAGTAAATAGAAATATTATTAAGTTATAAATAGAAATATTGAAATATGTAATGTTTTCATACAGGAAGGGTCTAGTTTGCAGATGGGACAATGTAGGATAGCATAGAGATAGAGTGAGACGGAAAGTGGAAATCAAAGAGAGAAGATGCAGTTTATTAGGCAGAAAAGGGACTAGATTTACAGCAGTAATCAGCAATAAAATAGAATCTTGGAATTTTATATTATTGAATTGCTACTGTGTAATGTAATAACTATACAATAAGATCATTGTGGCAAAGTGGTTTGCAGTGCGCAGGTGTAGAGGTGATGCAGTGCTCAAGAGAATGACAACAACAATGTTACTGGTAAAATAAACACAGTCCTGAATCCACACACAATATACAAACACGGTCACAAGTCCAAAGTGAGTGCTGTAATGCTTGTGGTGCAAATACAATTAATTGTGAAACAAGTGCAGTGATGTCCGGGTTTGTGCTGGCCTGTAGCGACAGCTCTGGATCGTGTTCGCCACCTAATAACAAACAAGTATATAATTAGACATGACAAAACAAACAAAACTCTCACGATCTATAACATGGTTCTCCTTCCAGGTTAGTTTTTACCATAACAAAGGAACAGATCACTCCGCTACGTCTCCTTATATACTGTCAATCACACCCCCTTGGTTAACGATTGCAACCGCTCCTCCAACCCACGGTTGCCACATTGTTTCCCTTCCGGGTCGATGATTTAGTGTACCGTAGCTCCACCCCCTTTCTAGATGGCCGACTTCCGCCTAACCCTGGGAAAGAATTGTCTGGCCATCCAGTCCAGGGCACTCTGTTCCCTTTACAAAGCACCCTCACAGGTCGGGAGGGAGATTTATCACCAAAAATCATTCTGTCTCTGTCACAATCATTTATTCAGTTTTTGAAAGTTTTTGAAAGTGTAAGATTCCACTCTGAATATCATCATTAATATTTGCATTCACGTTCAATATTATATTAGATCAAACATTGCCACAGTAAAAAAATAAAAAACCCTAGAGTTTCCCTGTAGCTATTGTGAAGTTGTTCACAATATTTCCATACTGTGTCCCAGTTTAAGGACTTAAAAATCTGGTCACCTTATTCAGAGCAAAACAAATGCAACTTACTTTGAATCATCCTGAAGGTACTCGCGCCCTTTGTTTGTTTGTGTTTGTTCATTTTGGCCATTGTGCTGTTTTCTTTTGTTATTTGAACATTTGTTTATTATTTTGTAAATAAATTAATTTCCTGGTCTGACATCACCCCACAAGCTGTTCTGCCACACACACACATTATTCTCAGACGGGCTCTGTTCCAGAAGCCTGAAGGTTAGGTGATCATATCTGCACAATTGTCTTCCAAAGAGAGATATGAATTACAATCTCTGTAGTCATTTACTACAGGAGGGTTTTTTGGCATTTGCTACCCTGGCTTGATTTGTGTAGTGATGCGTACTGTACCTCTTAAAAATGTTGCACTCTTGGCTGCATCGCTGAAAAGATGCGGCTGATCCTTGAAAAGGTATGAGCTTTTCTTTTACAGAAGCAATGCAGAATGAGATATTTGTTCATTTTAACTTGGGTTTTTACAGTGGAAAGGCAGTGGAAAGGTTTAACATGTTTGGTACCCACTTTGCGTATAGGCCTATATAGTACATTTACAGGAAAATTATTTGCAAGCTGGAAATTCAAAGAAGGTACTAGAATAGTAAGTTATTTAATTAATCTGCCTGCACTTAAACTCAAAATAGTTTTTATTTAAAATACATAATCAGTATGAATGTCTCAGATTAAAGCAAAAGCTTTTATTCAATCAATGACAATGTACACATTGCAATGTGATTAGTAATTCATTATAAATATCATGTGTGCTGTTATTGTTGCTGCTTCTTGTAGTGGAATCTTGCTGGAAGTTAAATATGAATCTTATGCCATGTGAATAACTTGTGCAAAAAAAGTGGAGGTGGAGTTGGAATGCAAACTACAGTAAATACTCCCAGGCGAGCCTATCACGCCTATCACGCCCCATAAGAGCATAAAAAGTCTGAAAGTCTGCCCTTTCTAACCCACAGAGGAAACACATTGAGGAAGGGCTGAAATATTGTAAATTATATTTTAAAAACTTGCATGTGAAATCTGGTTGTTGTTTTGAACTAGTGCAAGCCACTAAGATTTTAAAACGAGTGCAATACAAAATCCACTGGCTGAATAAAAATAAAATAAAAGTTCAGACCATCAAAGAGCTAAGAGCCAAATTCAGGGTGAGCTAAGCATTTGGCTTTATTGAACTAATATAACTAACTATTGGTGAAAGAAACCAATAAATATTTGATTTCAACTCTCCCATATTCTAATCAGCATCTATGTATTCCAAGAGTAATAACATACTGCAGTTTGACAAAGAAAAAAAAAAATCCAGTCAGCCATTTTAGAAACTTCAAGGGCAACACACAACAAATTCACCAATGCGATACCTGCAATGATTTGAAGTTTGTAAAACAGAGACCTAGAGATATAAGCAGTTCATTATTTGGCAACAGAGTGGATGGTGGCAAACAACTATAAATGTTGTAACTCCTTAACATCAAGGAGTAAAGGAGTTCAACTGAAGTTAGTTGACTGAAAATGTGTAAACGTGGCAACAAGGCATGGAACTGATGCTGCATGAGAGAAGTCTTCCTTATTCTGTTTCTATTACGCTCTTTCAGGGGAAATGTCATGCAATACTTACATTCCTTGATGAACAAGTAGGTCAGTGTGAGCATGACAGTGTGTCCGCTGTAGAGGAAGTCACCACACAAGATGTGTGAGCCTGTGATGGACAGGCCTCCGCCCGAAATCATTCTCAGGATCCTCTGCAGCTTGGCTTGGAAGTCTCCGTGCAGCTGGGGGGAAGAGTACTGTGTTGTTATTTATAACATAGCAGCAAGTTAATTTCCAGTTGAGTCACTAATGACCCAATTTTACCCCAGACATCAACCTTCCCTTTCAGAAAACCTTTGGCTTGGAAACAAGGACATGGCGTTCTGAGGACTTCCCTCCTAACATAGTCATCTTGTGAATATCTTTAGTTCATACATAAATATGGGCACATTAGAAATCGTTAGGTTATTATCATAACCCTGGTTCCCTGAAACAGAAATGTAACCATTACCGAATGGGATATATCTCTTACAGCCCGAATTACCTGAGCACTTATATCAAAGCTGCTCCTTTAAGAGCCCTGTATACGTGAGATGTTGTCTCCGCCCCCAAAGATAAATAGTCCTGCAGCACTGGGGTGAATGCAGTGACCTCGAAGGGTAATGGTTACATTTCTAGTACAAAATGTAACCATTACTGAATGGGATACAATACCCAAGCTGTCGCAAGTGAAGGACTTGCAGCACCGCCAGATGTGCTAAAAAGGAAGATAAACTGCCTTTAGCATTCTGGCAATGAGGTTTCATGGCCATTGTTACAATCATGCCCTGAAAAGGCCGAAACAAAACTGCAGAGAGTAACCAGCCTTGATGGTGGTAAGCACCAAGGTGGCTGAGGTGCGTGATCGTCAATAATCCAGGGGTGGAGGCAACGCTGGTGTAACAGGGAGTGACGACACTGCAGAGGATGAATGGGGTGAGTCATGCTGCGCCAGTGTTAGTCCCTTGAACATCGGGCCAGCCTGCTTTCCAGTGATAGGATGCACCTATCATTCTTATCCTCTGCTGGAATGTTTATCTTGCAACAAGGTGAAACCCAGGCATTGTGCAAGGTTGAAAAAACAGTTCAACTGTGCAATGTATGTGCATACGAACAGACAGTAAGCTGATTGGTGCTGAAAACTGTTGTGTACACAGAGTACACAAAAATGGAGCACTGGTAATGGTCTTGGTGTCAAACTGGACTAAACCAGGTCACTGGTACCGATTCTAGTATGAACTAGATGACTGGTACCAACCTTGGTACTAATAAAGGTGACTGGTACGTACTTTGGTACCGACCAGATCACTGGTACCGGTTCTGTTACTGGGGCACCGACTCTGGTACTGAACAGGTCACTGGTACAGGCTCTGGTACCGACTGGTACCGGCTCTGGTACCGACCAGGTGACTGGCACAGGCTCTGGTACCGACCAGGTGACTGGTACAGGCTCTGGTACCGACCAGGTGGCATGCATGCAAGACCTGAAAAACCACTGGCAAACTGCAAGCATGTACTGTAAAACAGACAGGGGCTGCAGTTGCCTGCTAACTAGAAAAAATCTAGTAGCCTTCGTTGTCAGTGCAGCAAAGCAAACACAGCAACGGCACGGACTGAAAAGGCTCCTGCCAATTCGACAACGCAGTGCAGATAAAAAGCTGTTAACAATTGGGAGTGTCTCTGTAGCGCGAAAAGCTGACTGGAAAAAAACCAGACCGCTAGCACAGTGTACTGTCTGTGTAAAGAGGCGGACTCTAGTACAAGGAGACGGCCTATGCACGTGCTGGGTTTCTGAAAGGAAAACAAAAAATAATTAGAAACTTGCTAGGAAGAGAGTGTGAACTTAGCCACAACAAGGTACTGAATCCCACTGAAGGAGCGGGGAGAGCCGCCGGCTTCGCGCAGGGCACACAGCCTCAGAACCTAAAGCTAAGAAGAATTATTGCTTAAAAAGCTACATTATTTCAAAATATGAAATGACAGAGAAAAAGTGAATTAAATCAACTTCTCCGTAGTTATGACTTAAAGTCAGATCTTACTCCTTCCTCAGGCAAAGGCTGAAAGAGAAAATGGCACTGAGCCTTCTGCATCACACGTGTTTATCTCCTAGGGGCGGAGACAATGTTTGAGGCATACAGGGCTCTTGTAGCAGGTTTGATATAAGTGCTCAGGTAATTTGGGCTATAAAAGATATATCCCATTAGGTAATGGTTACATTCCGTACTACTTGTGGCAAATTAATGTAATCTACTTCACCGAATAAGCTGTGTAGGAGTTGTGTGCAACCAGTCAGCAAAAATTATGGGAAAGCAGAAGGATCTATGTGGCAAGGGGTATTGTAGTGGGTGCCCATGTATCCCTCAACGCAGTGGCTGCATTGACTAATGTGTCCAACAAGACAATTATCTGGGTTTTCCCAGAATGGCAACATTAGTGGAAAATCACCACCAGAAATACAGTGGAACTCTGGACAGTGGCACCATACAGCACTGACCAACAGACACCTGATACAAAACACAAAAAACAGAAAGTACTCTGATAGACAATACGGCACTGTACGGCATCATTTTTAAAATGGTAGTGTGACAGGGCAAGTGAACTCTGTACACGAAAATGTCCACCTCCCACCAGCAGGAGGAGTTTGGTGAACTGACCATCCTTCTGGCTCCGACAACAGGGTTAACATTCTGTAGGAGTCAGCCTGATAGGAGGCAGGTGAGAGGTAATTGTCTGCGCCTGTCCCCGAGCTCTCCCATTAGAGAGGAAGGGGTTACGGCACATTTAGAGCCATCTGCTTTACCTGTCAGGTCAGTGCTTTTGTCTTTACAGAAGGAAACAAGTTACAGGCTCCAGAAGAACTAGAGACCGGTCCCTGCTTAACCTGAGAGATGTCTTTCTTTTCCTCCGGCATCTTAGCAGAATAGCGATCGTTCTGCAGCCCCCTCAAATGTATATAGCGTTTGTCCTTCTTTGTGAAAAAAATAATCACTTGTAAATATTGTTTTGCACCACTTGACTTTTGACTTTTGTTGTTCTTGGACTCTGTTGTTATTGTTTGCCTTTACTGGCAGTAGGCTGTCTACAGGTAGTAAGAAACACAGTGTTGTAGCAGTGGCTCAATCACGGTATCTGCTTATAATGATCAAACTGATCATTTTATTGCAGATAATTTACTTCAATCCATTAGCTCTTGTCACTTCCCTTTGTCAAATTGAAAAGGGTTTTAAAGCATCCATACACAATATAAAGAATCAGAGAAAGTTACAGTAATTGAAGCAAACATACACTTTTTTTTTTTTTTTACTAACTCTGAACTTTTAAGGCCATCTACTGTAAATAGAAAAAGATAAAGTAAAACATATCTGAACACTCCTTAAATGTAAAAACAAAATGTACTTGGATAAATGCCTGATTTTCACTGGAAATGCACTACATCTGCCAGCACTATTTTAGGATGGACCATGCCTTGCAATCCTGGCAAGTCTTCCATGGCTAACTTCATGTCTAAGTTAAGAGGCATTTCAACCCTTTAACCCTTTTAGCAGCCCAAGTAACCATGTTTTTTAAATTAGAAAGTGTACACTGACAGTTTTCATAGAATACATTATACAACTTTGTCTTCAGTCTTCCACTAGAGACAAATATACCTTTGGAGCACATTTAATGTGCATACTGGGCACAGGTAACGTTGTAACATAGATGGTCATGCACCTGTACAGGTAAAGGGTTCCCATTATGAAGAAAAACCTTCTTGCTGCTATTGACCTGAAAAACAATAAAACAATAGACACATATCAGTATTCTGTACAAACACCACAACACAGGCCTACTCTATTCCTACATTTTACAGCACTCTGTTTACCACGGCCAGCTTACTGTATTGTTGTTTCATTTCAATATACAGTTAAACCTGCATAACAGCCACATGCATTTTTCCCCCAGTGAAATGGAAGGGCAGAGGCACTTTGAATAAGCAGCCACACATGTTCAGTTCTTTAATTCAGGTTTTGTTTACAAACTCATTACCATACTCCTGCGCTGTACTGTTCCTGCACTTTTGTGTGATATTTGCATGCCTTTAGCTAACAATCAACAAAGGCATGCAGCTAACTGCTAGAGCTTGCCAGGGGAGTCTTTGAGCTAGATGAAT
Organism: Acipenser ruthenus; assembly: GCF_902713425.1. Lineage (NCBI taxonomy): Eukaryota > Metazoa > Chordata > Actinopteri > Acipenseriformes > Acipenseridae > Acipenser > Acipenser ruthenus. Next base: position 71,927,955 of record NC_081190.1, on the reverse strand, counting down.
CATCTGCTTGGTGGTGTATTCTAATAAGCCATGAACACATGGTGTTGCTGGTTTTCTGTTTATCATCAAGACACCACTGGAGTATGTTGATAAAAATAATATTTCAGTGACACTTACCTACTAAACATGCCGTGAGTCATACAATCATATTTTAAAATATAAAAATAGCAGTAAAATAGCTTCATAAAAAGACAATTAAGTCAAATTAAGTATTTTTCTCCTCATTTGAAATGTGCCACAAATCACACCTTTTGAACAGCAGGTTGCAGTCAATGGGATACCCCCCTTTTTTTGCCAAAAGATTTATTTCAAGAATCTCAAAGTCTTTAAATAAGGTTTACCCTTGCAGCTTTGTAACACCTCTTCAGTGTCATTTTATTTCAATGAAACTCCTAAAAATTGAATACTGTATGTAAAGCAAAGAACTATAGCAAACATCCAAAAAAAAGTGAAGAACTTATAGCTCTTCTTATAACTACAGGCCCTAATAAACATCACTGCAAAAAAGACTATTGGCTACACTGATTTACATCTGGACAGTCAAATCGTCCCTTCCCCTCAAAAGCCTTCATTTCAATTATTAATCAACCATCTGTTTTCCCAAATGACTGGCATAATTTGCTCCCAGTGACATGCTTTGACCAAGCAGACAATGCTGATGTGAAATGACCCAAGTGAAACAGTAACAGACTACCTAAATATAAGGCATGTAAATCTGAAATGTTACTTTAACCCAGTATGTTTGCTAGAAAGTGTACTTTGAGCATATGATCTGTATAAGGAATGGAAGAGTACAGCAAGTAAAATGTAGGTGATCGTTCCATTACCTTTAACCCTTTTAAAAACTTGACATTTGTATTGCAAAATAATACAAAACTAACCATTGCTACCCTGGATGTGTTATATACTTTCATATATAATCACATGATAATTAGTTTTCCTCAAAAAGTGTCTACTGCTTTCTTCATTCAGATAACTTTAATACCAATTAGGTATGGATCTAAAGAATAAACATATATGTATATACTGAGCATCAAAAGAAACGTATCACTTATATTTGGATAAAATTCACTAGATGTGATCGAAAAATGACAAAATCTGTTTTAGAGCAGGTGCTGTGATGTTTTATTGTGGTGATTTTTTTTTTTTCTTTTTTTCTTTTTTTTCTTTTTTTTTTTTTTTAATAAATTTAGTCGTTGCCAATTAGTTTTTTTTTTTTTATTATTTTCTCCCCAATTTGAAATGCCCAATTATTTTTATTATGCTCAGCTCACCGCTACCACCCCTGCGCTGACTCGGGAGGGGCGAAGATGAACACACGCTGTCCTCCGAAGCGTGTGCCATCAGCCGCCTGCTTCTTTACACACTGCGAACTCACCGTGCAGCCGCCTCAGAGCTACAGCGTCGGAGGACAACACAGCTCTGGGCAGCTTACAGGCAAGCCCGCAGGCGCCCGGCCAGACTACAGGGGTCGCTGGTGCGCGGTAAGCCGAGAACACCCTGGCCGACCTAACCCTCCCTCCCCCCGGGTGACGCTCGGCCAATTGAGCGCCGCCCCCTGGAAGCTCCCGTCCACGGTCGGCTGTAGAATAGCCTGGTATTGTGGTGATTAACAATTGACATAACAAAGATGCTTCGAAATGATCTGTCGATATTGGGCAGGTGTTATGACTTTTGGTCTCCCAATTCGTGGCCTGTCACTGACAGAGTGTGTCTGGTTATACCATCTCACCAGATTTGAAATTGCTGGCTGTGAGCACCCAAGACGGCCCTAGTCCAGCCCCCAACATGCCGATTTCACCAAAGCGCTGCTCTCTTGACAAATGTGGCATATTGTTTTTTTTTGTGATTTTCTTTATTGCTTTTATTCAAGCTTACAATTCAACAGCTGAAATCACTCCATATCCAGTGTCCAATCAACTGTCTCACTAAATTAGGTGATTAAGTGCATGTGCTTCAGTGATAGTCACTCAAGCGTGTCATGGTCAAGGATGAATGATTGCGTGATTAAAAAGAAACAAAAAACATTTCGTCAATGTCCACCATTCATATACTTTATTTTTGTTCGAAAATAAATGTGTTATACTAGTGATAAGTTTCTTTTGATGCTCAGTATATAAACCAACATTTGATACTTACTTGTATCGGAGGAACAGCCACTGACAGCACCAAAGTCCTACTAAAATCATCCCATTTATTTCTGAAATCGAAAAAGCCCATTCAACTCGACCAACGTAATCAAAAAACTTATCGGGCAGGGGTGGGCTGATCTCTTTGGACGGGACCCTCTCATGCACCACAGTGATCATGACCGTGGTTAATACCAGGTTGAAGAGGGCGTAGACAAAGGCAATGACTGTTTTCCACCATTCCAGTGGCAGGCGCTTCTTTGGTTCAGGCACAGAGATCTTAATGTAGTCCTGGTGCTTCCTGCTGCTTTTCCTCAGGCCGTTGGGTAAAGTGCTTTGCTTGGGCTGACTTCCTTCATCGTTGCCTGACGGGCTGCTCCTATTGAATGTATTCGAGAGGTCACTGGCATGCTGTTCCATATGCACATCTAGCTGTGTGTCAACAGAATCCACTTCACGTAGGAGCTGTGGTGAAGCCATATATCGTCTTTAGGTTTAGGTGGCTGTTCAAGTTTTGTGTGAGGTATAAAAACTGGGAGCATCAAATTGTAAGATCTGTCCAGTTCTTTATAGGTACAAGACGGCTACCCACAGTATAATTAGGTTAATGGAGTCTGAAGCTGTCCTATAATATCGTCAGGTCTTCCAGAGAAACAGAACCTTGTTGTTCCCAAGAAACAAAAATGATAAAACCCCTGAAAAGTAATTAAAAATAACAGTGAGTGCCTTATAAAACCAAGGAAATACATACTGAACCAAACGGGATACTTTATTTAAACAGAAAAGAGGGTCTCTGCTTTGGTGCAAATCTCCAAAGACACAGGATTTATTTTAAGAAAAAGAGCAATTCTGCAAAAGACAGAATGTAAGTGTAATGCCAATAATCCAGCAATAAAAAAAAACCTCTAAATTGGTCTCCTGTTTCTATTTTAATCTACACTCACTCCAGCCAAGGTTGTGCTATTTGTGTCTGAGTTATGGATTTGCTATTGAAAAGGAGCCTTGATGCAGAACTGTCAGAGGCCAGAACTGTGCACAGCTACTGTATTCACCTTTGAATATCCCATCTTTGGTAGCACTTACCACTTGTAAAATTTGGTAATATTTAATAATTTTGCCCTTTCAAAAACAAACAAACCCAAATGTCAGAATATGTTTCCAAAATAAAGGACAATGGTCAGGTTTCCATGCAGTTTAGAAACTTGAAATTCTCTCTCCACTGTCATGACTTATGTGGCCCAGCATGCACATACCATGCATATTCCTCACGCTACAGGAAGTGCACGTCTAAAACACTGCATGACTTTAAAGGGTGGCGAAACTGCCTTCTCACGCTATAAAGCCATACAATTGAACAAAAACAGTTTTTTTTTTTTGCATGGAAACATGTCAGAAAACCTTACCTTATACTCACGAGACTTCACTGAAAATACCGTTTGTGATGTAACCTCACTCAACTTTACTATAACTAAAGGCTGTACCAAGCAATCCTTAATTATCTTTATGTACTTGTGTCTGATTCAGGTTTTATTCAAGAGCTTGAACAATTTCCAACTTTTTGTAACAAGAGAAACAGCGGCACATTTTGCCGTTTGTTTACATGTAATTTTGTAGCGATGAGGTGCACTCGTGGAAATCAGAATACAAAACAATTCAATGACATGACGTAGTTCTGGAAAGATTTAATAAACCAATCAGTGTCCCTCAAGACACTCTCACGATGACAAGTCGCTTTTTTATAAAAAAGTACTGTATCCGTTGTGAACGAATGGCTATCGGTGCCAAGAAGGTGTTCTTTTAAGCGAAGTTCCTGTTCCTTTAGCCAGCGCATTTACAATGGGAAACATCTGTTTCACCACAAGGGTGTTCCCTGAGGCGAAGTGTTCTCTTAGTGGGTGTTCCTATAAGCGGAGACTACTGTAAATGTCTATTTCGTTTAATAAATGCATAGTAAAAGCATGTACGATGAGGTATCACAAAACAATAATTAATAACGAATAGAGCCCAATGTACATGTTTTATTGATGCAGTTAAGTTATATAATAATCAAACAGAAACAAACAAAAATAAATAAAAAATACACAGCCAAAATGTTTGTTCTGTCTTCGACAGCCCCAAAATAGAAGAACAAAGGGAGAATGGTCAACAACAGGACAATGACGTCAGGCCAGCAGAGTTCTCCTGCCCAAAGTCCATCAGTGCTGCCAAGTACTACAAGGAGTTGGTGACAGCTCCTTGAACCCTGCGCAGATGATGCATCATTGAGAACTCTGATGCCTTTCAGCCATTCCTCCGGCTGCAACATATATATGTATATGTAATTTCTTTTTCTTGTTACGTAAAGACTACATTTCAGTTTAATAATAATACAAAAAAACATTTCAACTAAGATCCGAGAAAATAAGGTGTATGTCTACGTGTGGGTTGTGTGACAGAGAGCGAATGAATCCTAGTCAACAATCTCCCTCCCAACCTGTGAGGGCGCTGTATAACAGGAACAGTGTGCCTCGTACTGGATGGTTCAGCAGTTCATTCCAGGGTCAGTCGGAAGCCGGCCATCCAGAAAGGGGGCGGAGTCACAATACCAGAAGTCATCGCCCTAGTACGGCAAGTGATGTGTCAGTCATGGATTGGAGGAGTAGTGATTGAACTAGCTATCGGAGGGGGCGTGACTAAGGGTATTTTAGGTGATGTGACGATGCAATCTGTTCCTTTGTTATGGTTTTTATGAAAGGACCAGGGAGGAGTAAAAACGAAACGGTGAGTGTTTGTATTTGTTTTGTTAATCACTGTTTATTTGTATTTAGTAGACGGCTAACAACCGGGAGATGTCGCTGTTCCAGCCAGCATTAAACCTGGACTCCAAATACTGCACTAGTCACCAATAACTGTGTATTCACCACCAGCACTGGAGCACCGCGAGACAGGACACAGAGCCGTGCCTGTATTCTTGTATTATTATTTTGGGACTGAACCCGTTTTGCTTAGCTCTGTGTAATTACACATTGCTGTGTAGTTGCCAGCATTATTATTTGACGGTGGCAAAACGTGACAACAATTAAAAGAACTGTGTTATTGTTGTTGTTTGAGCACTGCATCACCTCTACACCTGCGCACTACTAACCACTTTGCCACAGGTTGCCAAGGCAATTTCCCGCCTAACCAAACAATAGGAGAGTCCTGCCCATCTCATAATTAGTGGATGTAGTATGAGAGAAAGTCAGACTGTATTTATTTCAGAGGTCTAGACACAGTTCTGTTGCCTGGTGATAGTAACTATGACCTTGTGACTAAAATATGTTTTTGTTTAAAAAATGTAAAATAAAACTATTCCCCCTCAAATGACTGCAAATATAAAAAAATCACTAGTTCACAATCATGACAAACAACAGAACGCCTTTCACGGCATGTGAAAATAAAATAAAAAAGGAAACATATAACTTCTCCAAAAATACAGAATATTACTCATTCTCAGATGTGGGAAGTGTGATTTACATAAGGTTTTATATCATCATCAAAATATCTTCAGACAAACCTTGCAACACATTATTGTTAAAGCTCTCCCACCTGTACAACATATCATACGATATACAGTGTATACAGTGCTTTTGTTAGGCTGTATTCTTTTTTATTATTTACTCCTACCATATTCATGACTGAGATCAAAATCATTACATTAGCATGATATCTTGGATTCAAATTAAAAGTTGCCTGCGAGTTTCCATCAATCGCTTGTGTTTTGTTTATTTCCCCTTGTGCGAGTAACTCTTTTTTCCTTGTTTAAGGTTTTGCAGACTGTCTTGGTGACCAGTAACGTTTCAGCAAACGTGTTACCTGAGCCCAAAATTGCTTGTTTGAACCAAGGCTCTGTACTCAACTAAGCAAACATCACAACCAAGAACCAACTTGCCAAACAATAATGTCTTGACCTATGAAGATAGCTGAAGCTGAACAATACATGGTTATTTATAGGTCAGTAAAAAGTTGGACATGCCAAATCCAACTACATGTGCAAATAACTGCTTTTCTTTCCAACCAAACCCAGACTTTTAAAAGCACATCATTTCCATGAATAACCTTTTTGCAATACTGTACCATGCACTTAACATTTTATAGCGAAAAGCATTTTTTTTTTTTTTTTTTTTTTTTACAGTAAGGACCATTCAGAGAATGAGCCCCTATGAACTGCAGTGGCAAATGGAAGTCTGTTACCTGTTTGCTCCACTACAAAATACAATGCCTTGTTTCCTGCATCATATATTTTTAGTTTACAAACCAATTAACTATATATTTTTTCTCATAGTTTCAAAATGATTTGTCAGTCATTGTGCATTATTTTTCCATTCTATACCCCTTTGTGGTATTAATCGGTTATAAAGAATTCTACGCCCAGGTTACAAAGAAAATCACACATTTAGATTGCATGTTATGTTTTGTTTTTTTAATCCTGTGGAGCTTCTCAATGCACTACACAAAGATCAAAGAGGTAGTACTTTAACAAGGTGAAAGTGGATACAGCAACAGCCATTATGCGCTGAGAGGACCAACTAGCTCTTACAATTAGTCTACAGAGTGGAACTGATTGGTGAAGTTTCAAAATCTAACTATAAAACCTAATTGGTTTTGAAAGCCTATGAGCACCCTGAACTGACTAAATTTGGACATGAAAATAAACATTTTGCTCTGGATCAAAATAGTAAACTTAAAAAGCGTGTTTGCTTAAATTTTCTTTAAGTAAAACAAATAAAATAAAAAAAAAACATCCATCAAACCTTTAAAGAAAGTAACAGAAGCCATGCCTATACTGTTGTTATTTCTGGTCTGCTTTTAGATGTGTCAAGCTAATTCCCTGAATGCATTAAACACAAAGCTTGGCAGTCTGTGGATAACTACAGTACACCAAATTGAGCTTACATTACAGTTGAGCTTACATTACAGTACAGTATCCTACCATAGTTCAGCCTTTTACTTTTTCAGAAAGCAGAGCTTGTGGGCCAGTTTGTTTGTTTAGTTTTTAGCAAGAATGGCACACCCCCCACCCCCCTCTCCGTCAGTCTTTGCTACTACATCATTATGTACCTGTACATTAACATAAATAAAGCTAATACATATGGAACACATATAAAGCAAAACATTTCTACATTGGCTTCTAAACCTTCAAAAATACTGAATGTAAACATTATTATTTTATTTTTTAGCATACATCATATTTTAAAGATGTTTGGCTTAACAGCTCTGGGAAAAAAATGTAATCTCAGTTATCTAACAAATACAAAAAAATAACACATTCTTTTGCATAACATGGTTTAAAATGTTACTTTGATGACATGAAAGTCTTTACATGAAATGCCAATTTCCCAATCTATGCTGGAAAACATCTGTTGCTTGATAAAGTAACATCTTTATTGTTTTCAAGTGCATTACTAAGGCAGTGTCAAAGCATTTTGCAAATCCATTTGTAATGCATTTTCAAATTTCGTTTACTCTTTAAAATGAGAGAGAGAGAGAGAGAGAGAGAGAGAGAGAGAGAGAGAGAGAGAGAGAGAGAGAGAGAGAGCTCTGAGGAAATATAATGATAATGTCTCTTTCCTTGTGAAAGCATTGTAAAGTCCAGAGAGGCAAAGCATATTAATACACATGGCAAGCCATTGTAAACGGCTATGGTAAATGCACATTTAGCGTGGTAAACTTTTATAAGACAGTACATTATTTATGAAGTACTGAATTATGCAGCCTCACTCTCTGTAACAGATTGATCTAAAAAGGTATATATTATAAACCTCAGGGATCATCTCAGCTAAATATGTTCCCAGTAGAGCAGTCATTATTCTGACCAAAATATAACCTTAACACATTTAAAAAATGTCTTCATACACAAAAAAATATTAGTTCATTAATAAAAAAATTTAAAAAAATAAATATATAGCCGCCTTGATTGGCCCGCTCTGGCTATTTAATTTTGTGTGAATGAGAGCGGAGCGTCACATCAGCGAATGTGGAGAAGGAACCAATCGCCAGAGCTCATTTACATATTGTGTTTTAAATGGACCAATAGTGTGAGATATGGGGGGGGCAGGGGGAGAAGCGGGAGATATAAAAATGGGAACTGCACTGCCATTTGCTGTTGTGAGTGTGAGTAGTCAGAAGGAGAACTAAAGGCCCGCCCCAAGACCGCCTTCTCCATGGGGAGAGCACTGTGGCAGTTCAACGCGCTTGCCACCTTTGAAAGGCTCATGGAGCGGGTGCTGACGGGCATCCCCCTCAGCACTGCCTGGTCTACTTAGACAACCTGCTGGTCCACGCCGCCACCTTTAACAAAGCCCTGGCTAACCTGCAAACCGTGTTAAAGCGCCTCAAGATCGCTGGCCTCAAGCTGCATCCTGATAAGTGCCGACTGACGTAAAGTGAGGTGGCATTCTTGGGACACCGTGTGGGGAGGGACGGGATCAGCACCAACTCCGGAAAGATCAAGGCTGTCCAGAAGTGGCCTCCCCCAGCCAACCAATGCCAGCTTCAGGGGTACCTGGGTCTGGCCTCATACTACCTATGTTTTGTAACCCAATTCACCACCATCGCCGCCCCCCTCCACCATTTACTCCACAAAAATCTACCTTTCCTATCGTCCGCGCAGTGTGCAGATGCTTTTGGTTCCGTGAAAGATGCACTGATTCCGGCCCCCACCCTGATGCACCCAGCGCCAGAGTTACCCTTCTTCCTTGATACCGATGCCAGTGATCAAGGACTTGGGCCGGTGCTGTCACAACAGATGGCAAACGAGTCATCGCATACTTCAGCCGAGCCTAAGGCAGGTATTGCATCACCCGCCGAGAACTCCTGCCGGTAGTCGCCTCTCTTAAACAATTCCGACCATACCTACGTGGGAGACACTTCACCCTGCACACCGACCACGTCTCCCTCCAGTGGTTGGTTAGTTTCCAAGCATATGATTTTGCCATCCAACACCGAGCTGGCAATCGTCACCAGAATGTGGATGGCCCGTTGAGATGCCCCTGCTTGCAAGCCGGCTGCCGTCACTGTGACAGGAGAGAGCAACAGGAGCGAGAGGAAGGAACTAGGAGAGGAGAGGGAGAGATAGGAAAGGCATGCTACGAGCTCACCGTTGTTCCAGCCAGAGTGGAGAGCACAACAGGAGCAAGACCTGGATTTATGGCCCATCTTCCTATGGTTTGCAGGGGATACGTGCCCCGCCTGGAAAACCGTTGCCACCAGCTCCCCAACTGAAAGGACTGTGGGCACTGTGGGACGGTTTGGCCCTCCGGGAAGAGGTCCTCCAACTCCGCTGGTTGGAACCAGCGTCAAGAGAGGAGAGATGGCAGCTGGTGGTCATCTGTACACTACAGTCTGCGGTCTTGAGTGCGGTTCACGGAGTACATGACACAGGGCACTTTGGGGTTAAAAAGACCCTGCTATGTTTACAACAGTCCTACTACTGGGGCTGCTGTCCTCGGCCCCCTTTCTGTGTCTGACAATGGCAATTGCTACGAGCTGGTGGCAATGGATTATTTTTCTAAATGGCCAGAAGCATACCCCTACCAAATCAAGAGGCATGCATGGTGGCGGACACCGTTATCGAAGGTTTCTTCTTCTGGTTCGGAGCCCCACAAGACTTGCACTCTGACCAAGGGAGAAACCTCTAGTCGCAGGTGCTTGGCGATGTCTGCAGCCGCTTGAGGATCCGGAAGACCAGAACCACCCCCCTTCACCCTCAAAGCGACAGTTTGGTGGAACGATTTAACCGGACGCTCTACTCAATTGGATATTGCTACCAGCCTACCAGCGGGACAGGGACCTACAGCTGCCGCTAATCCTACTCGCTTACTGAACCACGGTGCAGGAGTCTACAGCCTGCACATCAGCCCTACTTATGCTGGGGAGGGAACTACAGAGCCCTGCGGAACTGTTGTTCGGGCGGCCCCCAGACTCAAGGCCATTACCTCCCGGTCCCGAGTACGCACGCCGGTTACAAGACCTGATGGACGCAGCCCACCAGTTCGCCAGAGACAAGCTGCAAGCTGCCAGCATGAGACAGAAGCGCAATTATGATGTCAACGAGAGGGGATGGCACTTTGAAGCAGGGGAGCTTGTCTGGGTCTACGGGCCTAAAAGGAGAAAAGGTCGCTGCCCGATGTTTGACAGCCTGTGGGTGGGTCCCTGTGAAGTCCTTGAGCGTCTTAGTGAAGTGGTATACCGGGTGAAACTACCCCCAGCTGGTCGCCGTCTCGTCCTGCACAGAGACCGGCTCGGCCCCTACCGTGGTGACTGAACAGTTAGTGAGCCACAAGCTACCGTACCATCTCCCGCTCCTTTGTCCGAACATCACCCGAGGAGCTGCCACCGCCGCCGTCCCCCATTGCACTTGGATTCCTCAAGTCACGCGGTCTCGGCCCCCTCATCTTCACCACCCTCACCCCGACCCACCTCTAAAAGACGGTGCCAGCACCCCGCTAACCTAACCTCATCCAATCACCTGCCACGGACGCAAACCGTCCCCCTTGTCGGTGACCAGACTGCTTCCGCAGACAGAACCAGACCGCGTCGCTGGATCCGACTGCCCCTTTGCTTCAGGACACAGGTCAGTTCTTCCCAGGCCGGGAAGTGTGCAAGGTGGGGAGCAATGTAGCAGCGGGGGAAGCCACGCTCAGACATGGGCAACATGGACTGTATCAGAGACTGGGGAGAGGGGTGGGATTGTACTGTAAAATGCCCTGCATGAATGTTGAGTGTGTGTCTGTGCTAGAATGTGTGGCGAGTGCGTACCTCTCTCTCTCTCTCTTTTACGTGGGTGCCGCCTTGATTGGCCCCCTCTGGCTATTTACTTTTGTGTGAATGAGATCGAAGCGTCACATCAGCGAATGGGGAGAAGGAACCAATCGCCAGAGCTCATTTAAATTTTGTGTTTTGAATGGACCAATGGCGTGAGACATGGGGGGGAAGCGGGAGATATAAAAATGGACACTGCGCTGCCGGCTGTGAGTAGTCAGAAGGAGAACTAAAGGCAATAATTAAAAGAGTAAGAGACAGCTTTGAAAGAGCATTAAGATTCATAAATAAAAATAGTAGTTATAACTGCTTTTCACGGCATGCTGTCTCCGGTGTTTTATTTCTTCCCACTTTAAGGCAGATTGCTTATATATATATATATATATATATATATATATATATATATATAGCCCCGTGAAATTACTTTTATTTTTTTATAATTTTTGGTTTTATTTTTCACAAATGTCATTTTATTTTTCACAACTGTCATTTTACTACATATACACATTAATAAAACAACTTAAATAGATGCTTATCAATAATAGTATATTCATGTTTTAACTACATACATATTTTTTATTAAACATATTCCAATTTCTTTTAACATTTTGACAAACAAAAATAATTTATTTACCATAATTTCTCATTAGCGTCAGTAACGGTAACGTACAGTCCCCCACTCTTTAATCAACTGCCTATTTACAGTAAATACTGTCCATGCCCTCTATAAAAATACTATATATATATATATATATATATATATATAGTAACAAATTTGCTGCTGTCTTTCAGGATAATGGCCTCCTGGTGTTGTATGCAAGAATAATTCCAAGGAAAACAGAACTTAGAATGAAACACGCCAGGGAGTGGCTTTATTTTAAAACAAAACAAATGCACCGTTGGTGCAAACAAAAACAAAAGAAAAGCCTAAACCCTTTTTTGGGTCTAACTAAACAGTTAAATCGTCCCTCTCTAAACGGGGACAGGTTACTCCCGTTAACCCCGATTTACACACACAGGTGACTTATTTAGTTTTCCTCACTTTCGTTTCTTTCTGCACAACCAACTCCACTCATGCTCTCAGCAACTCCTCTTCAGATTCCCCTCCCCCCTACCTTTTCAACCTTACCACTCTTTTAACTCCCAGACAATTACACAATTAAACAATTAACCTACATTGGAGATAATCCTGACATCAATATCGTCCTCAGGGTCTTAATGCCTCCATATACTCTATCCGATATAATAACATACCTTTTTCAACCCAACATAACATTGATTCTTTTTAAACCCAAGTTTGTGGTTTACCATTTCTTAATCAACCTATGATAACCACTTTACGTTCCTTTGTTAACTCCCTAATTTAACTTTTAAACCTTTTACATTATTGCCACACTTTGTTTACCATCCAGTTGGTTTATGTTGTCTTTTCAGACTTTATTACTTTTGTTTGTTTTATTTTAAACATCTCCTCAAAGATTCATACAGGCCTTTACCCAGGTGGAGTGTGCATTCTTTACACCCATGGCCCCACATCTGCACAAGTTTGATCTGGAATGTACACGCTCTCACAATATATATATATATATATATATATATATATATATATATATATATATATATATATATATATATATATATATATATTGTAAGACAGCAGGGAGGGGGTTAAAGCCTCCCTGAGGAAAACATGTGAAAATGCACATTTGTTTGAGTTAATTGTGTTTTGCTTTATTGTTTAATTGTTTTGCTTTATTGTTGAATTTAATTTGTTAATTGTTTTATTATTCATTATCCCCTGCACCTGGTAATTATTGTCAAATTAGGACCAGGTGCAGGGTATTTAAGAGAGGCAGCTAGTCTGTTTAGGCCTGCTGAGTAGAAGGAAGCAGGAGAGAGGTGCTCTGCTTCCGAGCAGTCCAGAGGAAAAAATTTAGTAAGTGCTGTGTTAAGCCTGTGTGGTTTTTGTTTATGTTGTGGTGTCAGGTAAACGGCTTAGCCGTCCTGCAAGTTAGTCAGGGAATAACCTGTTTAGTTAGTGCTCCAAAACGGAGTTAGGTTTTTGTTTCTGTTTTGTTGTGTTTGTTTATTTTGTGTTCATTAAAAAAATAGCGCGTGAAGCGCGAGAAAATCAATTTCTTGAGTCCTGGTTCTATTTTTAAAGGGGCAACGAACCCGTGAGTGATGCAAGTCTTCCACATTATATATATATATATATATATATATATATATATATATATAATTTACACTGCGCTACTATTGTGGGGCTGTCATAATAATTGCACATACAGCAATCTACACATTAAAAAAATTAAACAAGAGGATTTGTATTTCAATCGCATTGCACAGAAGCAGTATACAGCAAGCTTGGGGTTTCTCAGTATTTAAACACTAAGTAATGCAGATTCATTCATTCAAATTAATTTAAAACCAAAACAGCATTTGCTTCAGTGCAAAGTTTGTACCACTTGAAATAAAACAAAGAATTAGCATACTAATACAAAATACAAGCAAACACGCCATATTTCCCCAAAAGCAATAAACAGCTAATGGTGCTTAACGACGGTATCTTTCGACTCCCATTCCAGCCGAAATCATTATTTTGTCAACATCAGCTGTATACATTCCCTCATGGTCAAATTCTTTGCAGCATTGTTTAATTTTTATATGTGCTTTAGGCATTTTAGAAACGAGCGTCTCTTCTCTTCCATCACAATTTTAATTCCCAAACGACTCGCTTCAAATTATACATCTGCGCAAATGCTAGTCAGAGCTTCCGTTTCCCTTCAGACCGTGTCTATGGCAACAGCTGAGCCTTTACAACTACGATTCCAAGTATTTATTTAAAGGGGAACTGTAATGCAAATGAATATATAACCATTTCAATAGAAACCATGTTAACTTAAGCTTTTGACGCATTTTCAGCCTCTCCTTGAGCAGTATATTGTATAAAAAACAGTAAAACAAATTAACATTGTTCTTCTGTCGTGCTTTGTGTGACGTCCTGTCGTTGACTTGCTCTGTAGTCACACGTAGTATTCTATTGAGCGTATGTCCTGTTCCTATATTATGTAGCCATTGTTTTGTTATGGCCGCCCTTTGTTGGTTTAAAGGCTAAGGAACACAAAAATACTTTGTTATTGTTTTTCCTTTTGTTATTTTTGCACCCGAATGCTTTGCATTCCGACATAATTCACCCAGCCGGCGTTCACTGGTGTGGGTGGCTGTCAAAGATATGACAGAACAGTGGTGCCAGAAATGTTCCAATATGGCGGCAGCCTGCATTTCCAGCTGACCCAGAAAGCTGACAAAAAAATTGAAATACAGTACAACGTCACATATCTGACCTCCTGTGAACCGGGGTATAGGCGGATATGTGAAAAAGTTGGATTTGCGAACATCTATAGATGGTTTGTGAACAAAAACAACACACAAACTGCTTTAAACATGGGGACATTTTTTGCTTTAAAAGTAAGCAAACGTAAACGAGATTAATTAGGCTACAAATATAGTGTTGCTATGCGGTTTGCTAGAAGCCATCTCCATGCAAAGCTTTAAAAAAAAAAAAATACAAAACAAACGGTAAATGTACAGTAACCTGCAACTGATGGCTTCTTTCTTAACTCTTGAAGTCCCTGCCTCCCTGGTTCTACTTTCTTAATATCTCTATTACGGTACTTTGTGCTATTTCTTGATAATGCCAACAGCCGATAAGCAGCTTGGTTTGAATATTGCTTCGGCTATTTTAAACAAATGGCCGGTAAGCATTGCGTTTATGAAGCTTGCTTTGTTTAATTCAAATGCATTTACAAGCTACAACAACACGCTGACAATATCTGCAAGTGTGCGCTCCATCATATAAACACATTGCACTGGTGTACTGAAACGTCACTGCTACACGCAGCTGACTGACACACGCACGCAGCCCGCCTCTCAAAGGGGAACGCACCGAAAGGCTGATTGCTATAATGCTTTCTTTCTGTTTCCATCATGGAAGCTGCATTTGCTGCCAATGCCATTACTCTCGTAGCCTACGTTTAATATTTATTTATTTACTTAGCGAGGTGGTTATGCGACGCTTGACTTTTTAACAAAAATGGCGCAGCGAGACGCATTTGTTATGTATACAGATAATTTAGACAGCCTTGTTATTTTGAGTACAGTTCCCCTTTAAAGTATTTTCTGTATAAACCTCACAATTTAAAAATGTCACTCTATGTTTGTTTTGTAATGATTTGTTGTGTTATTGCTTTTTACATTTGCATTTCATTTTATATGCGAAAAACATCTCTCTCTGCATAGGCCCACCCACCTCGGTGAGTTGGGACTTTCATAACAAACAATAGTGTGTTCTCCCCTAACTGTTTTTCGCTGTGTTTGCTGTTTACTTTTCAGCTCACCCGCCATGGCTTCGGCCCTTGTGTCTCCCTGGTGCATGCTATGCGCTGACCAGGTGTGTGACCACGCAGTTAGGGTAGACAACGCTGCATAGCTGCCCCCCGGTGCTTCGGCACCTCGGTGCACGCTCAGCCCTTGGTACTTCGGTACCTTGGTGCGCACAGTGCTCATTGCACACAGTGCCTGGTGCTAACAGCGTCCAGTGCACGCGTTGCTCACAGCACTCGGTACAAGTGCATACTTTGCTGCATGGTACTCGGTGCACATGATACTCGGTGCACCCGGTGTGCATGGCGCCCAATACACATGGTTCTAGTGCCTCGGTGCGTATATCACCCTTGGCTCTCTGGTATGTATGGTGCTCAGTGCACGCAGTGCACACGATACACAGTGCAATTAGTGCCTGATACGCACGGTGCTCGGTACAACCGGTGCACACCGTGCACACGTTGCACTCGGTGTTCTGTGCACACAACACACGGTGCAGTCAGTATTGAACACCCCACCATGATGACGAGCAACGCCGGGTTTCACGCTTGCCTGTCCTGTAGGGCTAAAATCCCTCAGGAAGACAGGCATACCCTGTGTGCTCGATGCTTGGGCGTCCAGCATGCCACCTTGGCCCTTGAGAGTGAGGTGGCCTGTAGCATCTGCGCAGCATTTCAGCCCTGGGTGCTAGAAAACCGTCTGGAAAGGGCCACAAGGGCGAGTCTACACAGTGGCGGTTACCATGGCGATCACATGTACTGTGATCCTGTCATGTGAACGGGACCTGAGGTACTGCGAGTTCTTTTGCTTAAATACAAAGAAAAAATTGTGTAGCCTAAACAATCGTTTTGATTGTCGAAGTATAAAATTACCTTGGCAAATGTTTTGCCGGTACTCCGTACCGGCTTACTTTCACCTCTCAGTATAAGTACAGACAATTTCTAGTACAGACAAGTTCTAAATAAAGAATATTACAGTACTGTATGTCCTGTGGTTTACTAGCAGTACTTTATGTGAAGTATATCTTTATGTCTTTATGTGGTTCTTGCTTGTCTTGTAATTTGTAATCTGCAGATTTCTTTCCACAGAGCACATTTTGCTCATGCAAAACCCCATAGATTCTATATTCAGCAGTAAACACTGGCTTTTCATGGTCATATTAGAGTCTGAATACTGCCATCAGGGTCTACTACTGTAGCATAGACCATTCAGAACTAGAGATCAGCTATACAAACCCCCCCCCCAAAAAACCCAGAGCCTACCGGTATCTATTATTATTATTTATTTCTTAGCAGACGCCCTTATCCAGGGCGACATACAATTGTTACAAGATATCACATTATTTTTACATACAATTACCCATTAATACAGTTGGGTTTTTACTGGAGCAATCTAGGTAAAGTACCTTGCTCAAGGGTACAGCAGCAATGTCCCCCACCTGGGATTGAACCCACAACCCTCTGGTCAAGAGTCCAGAGCCCTAACCACTACTCCACACAGCTGCCCTCTAGAAGTGATAGATGCCCCACAATCGTATCACGACATCACCGCGAATCCAAGACCGCGCAGACATCACCGCAAGAGACATTACAGCACAGACCATTACAGTGACTGCACATAACAGCGCTACGACATCACAGCGTCGAACTACAATTCAATTCCCAGAAGACTCTGCGAAGTTCACAAACACGTCACTTACCAGGAACCCCACCCGCCTCAGTATGCAGGTTTTAATATGACTTAACAGTGTCTGTGAGACTCATACTGCCCAATTGTAAAGCAGTTGCACACCAGGTTTGATGAAGATCTCTTGCAGATCGAATCGTTGATCTTGGGTATAATAAAAAATATAAACACTTTGGAGCATAATATATAAGTGTGTGGGTACTATGCTTGTTTAACTTTAAAATCTTTCTACCCTGCACCTTGAAAGACTTTCGCGGTGTCCTTCGCGGTGATGTCGTAGCGCTGTTATGTGCAGTCGCTGTAATGGTCTGCGCTGTAATGTCCTTCGCGGTGATGTCGTAGCGCTGTTATGTGCAGTCGCTGTAATGGTCTGCACTGTAATGTCCTTCGCGGTGATGTCGTAACGCTGTTATGTGCAGTCGCTGTAATGGTCGGTGCTGTAATATCCTTCGCGGTGATGTCGTAGCGCTGTTATGTGCAGTCGCTGTAATGTCCTTCGCGGTGATGTCGCAGCGCTGTTATGGGCAGTCGCTGTTAGGTCCTTTGCGGTGATGTCGTAGCGCTGTTATGGGCAGTCGCTGTAAGGTCCTTTGCGGTGATGTCGTAGCGCTGTTATGGGCAGTCGCTGTTAGGTCCTTTGCGGTGATGTCGTAGCGCTGTTATGTGCAGTCGCTGTAAGGTCCTTCGCGGTGATGTCGTAGCGCTGTTATGGGCAGTCGCTGTAAGGTCCTTTGCGGTGATGTCGTAGCGCTGTTATGGGCAGTCGCTGTAAGGTCCTTTGCGGTGATGTCGTAGCGCTGTTATGGGCAGTCGCTGTAAGGTCCTTCGCGGTGATGTCGTAGCGCTGTTATGGGCAGTCGCTGTAAGGTCCTTTGTGGTGATGTCATAGCGCTGTTATGTGCAGTCGCTGTAATGGTCTGCGCTGTAATGTCCTTCGCGGTGATGTCGTAGCGCTGTTATGTGCAGTCGCTGTAATGGTCGGCGCTGTAATGTCCTTCGCGGTGATGTCGTAGCGCTGTTATGTGCAGTCGCTGTAATGTCCTTCGCGGTGATGTCGCAGCGCTGTTATGGGCAGTCGCTGTTAGGTCCTTTGCGGTGATGTCGTAGCGCTGTTATGGGCAGTCGCTGTAAGGTCCTTTGCGGTGATGTCGTAGCGCTGTTATGGGCAGTCGCTGTTAGGTCCTTTGCGGTGATGTCGTAGCGCTGTTATGTGCAGTCGCTGTAAGGTCCTTCGCGGTGATGTCGTAGCGCTGTTATGGGCAGTCGCTGTAAGGTCCTTTGCGGTGATGTCGTAGCGCTGTTATGGGCAGTCGCTGTAAGGTCCTTTGCGGTGATGTCGTAGCGCTGTTATGGGCAGTCGCTGTAAGGTCCTTCGCGGTGATGTCGTAGCGCTGTTATGGGCAGTCGCTGTAAGGTCCTTTGTGGTGATGTCATAGCGCTGTTATGTGCAGTCGCTGTAATGGTCTGCGCTGTAATGTCCTTCGCGGTGATGTCGTAGCGCTGTTATGTGCAGTCGCTGTAATGGTCGGCGCTGTAATGTCCTTCGCGGTGATGTCGCAGCGCTGTTATGTGCAGTCGCGGTGATGTCCTTCGCGGTGATGTCGCAGCGCTGTTATGGGCAGTCGCTGTAAGGTCCTTTGCGGTGATGTCGTAGCGCTGTTATGTGCAGTCGCTGTAAGGTCCTTTGCGGTGATGTCGTAGCGCTGTTATGGGCAGTCGCTGTTAGGTCCTTTGCGGTGATGTCGTAGCGCTGTTATGTGCAGTCGCTGTAAGGTCCTTTGCGGTGATGTCGTAGCGCTGTTATGGGCAGTCGCTGTAATGTCCTTTGCGGTGATGTCGTAGCGTTGTTATGGGCAGTCGCTGTAATGGTCGGCGCTGTAATGTCCTTCGCGGTGATGTCGGCGCGGTTTTGGACTCGCTGTTATGTCATGTAAACCCCCACAATGTAATAAGCTATATTCAAAATGCGTACTGTGTGAATCATGCTGGGTTTGCATGTGAACTATAACTGTTTTCCATCTTAAAAACAAAATGGTTGTAAAACACAAATAACAGGATATGCCCTGAAAGCTGAATCACTGTAATTTTGCTATTAACTTACTGGCTGCCTTCCAGGATGTGTTTATTTAAAACATCTGAGTATACTTTTCAGAGATGTGTGTTTAGTGTCTCCATTCAATACTTACTGTGCAGAGGAAACAGAAATGTGTATACAGTAT
The DNA here is from genome assembly GCF_902713425.1 of Acipenser ruthenus. Lineage (NCBI taxonomy): Eukaryota > Metazoa > Chordata > Actinopteri > Acipenseriformes > Acipenseridae > Acipenser > Acipenser ruthenus. The sequence goes on along the minus strand of NC_081190.1, from coordinate 71,908,754 downwards.
AATGATGTGCAATTCAAAAACTTACCTAATGTAGTTTGTCTAAGTTTGGTACAGATTTATGACCATGAGTCATACATTAATGGCATTGAGTGCAATAGTGAGCTGCTGAATGCAACCGTTTTGAATTTCATGCAATGTTTATTTCCTTATTTTTAGGTTAATAGTGCAAATGATTCATATAAAAAAACATTAATGTATCAATGAGTTCAAGTCTTATGCAATCAGAGTCCCAATTCAAGCCAAGTGGATAACACAAGCCAAGTTGATAACACAGAAATAAATGTGTTAATAAATCGCTTTTTAATTCAATCCCAGTGGCAGGAAACAAGACATGAATCAGTTGGATATGCAGTCCTCTTATTCAGAAGTGCTTACCCATTATCTGGAGTTTTAGTAATTGAAGAACACAAAACAAACTATGAACAACAAACAAGAAACATCCTAATATTCTGTTCACTTCTCAATTTCACATACCAAGGTATAATGTTAAATGACCAACTTTTAGACTGGTGGTTGAATATCTCTATTATTCAAACTCTTCAAACAGCACCTGTAGAACTCCTCTGTTGTATCCTGGGACACTATCACCCTTCATTTAAATATGCTTTATTTTGCTCTTATCTGCCCCCTATTTTACTGCATTTAATCCTGTACCTCAGAATATTGTAATCTGCCAAGTGTTTAATCTGTAGTATTTTGTACTTAATCATATCCTGATGTAACTATCACTATTTAATCATATCCTGATGTAACTTTCACTATTATCTGCTGTATTATTGAATTGTGGTTTGTCACACTTGAGAATTATTGTATTTCTTGTTCTTATTGTATGACTTATATTGTAACACTTGAATGTATTTGTATTTGCTTGCGATTGTAAGTCGCCCTGGATAAGGGCGTCTGCTAAGAAATAAATAATAATAATAATATTGTTAAGACCGTGGCCAAAGCACAAAATGGTAAGTGAGGTGCATTGAGGGAACACTAACCACCTTTCTCTGGGCCCTAACTTCAATTCTGACCTGGTCCACCAATATGGGTTCATCCTACATACAGTGCCTTGCATAAGTATTCACCCCCCTTGGACTTTTCCACATTTTGTAGTGTTACAACCTGGAATTAAAATAGATTTAATTGGGATTTTTACCATTTGATTTACACAACATACTTAACACTTTGAAGGTGCAAAATATTTTTTATTGTGACACAAAAGTTAATTAAACAAAAAAAAAGACATTTGTTGGTTGCATGAGTATTCACCCCACATCTGGATCCTGCAATTTTTGCCCATTCTTCTTGGCAAAATTGCTCAAGCTCTGTCAAGTTGGATGGGGACCATTGGTGAACAGCAATTGCCACAGATTTTCAATCCAATTGAGGTCTGGGCCTTGACTGGGCCATTCTAAGACATTCAGGTTCTTGTTTTTAAACCACTCCTGTGTAGCTTTGGCTGTGTGTTTAGGGTCATTGTCCTGCTGGAAGGTGAACCTCCGCCACAGTCCCAGGTCTCTTGCAGACTGAAACAGGTTTTCCTCTAGAATTTCCCTGTATTTGGCTCCATCCATCTTGCCCTCAATCCTGACCAGTTTCCCAGTCACTGCCGATGAAAATTATCCCCATAACATGATGCTGCCACCACCATGCTTCACCGTGGGGATGGTGTTCTCAGGGTGATGAGCAGTACTGGCTTTGCGCCACACATAGTGTTTTGCGCTAAGGCCAAAAAGTTCAATTTTGGTCTCATCAGACCAGAGAACCTTTTTCCACACGTTTGCTGTGTCTCCCACATGCCTTTTGGCAAAATCCAAACGGGATTTTATATGGGTTTTTTTCAGCAATGGCTTTCTTCTCACCACTCTTCCATAAAGCCCAGCTTTGTGGAGCGTCCGGGTTATAGTTGTCCCATGGACGGTTTCTCCCATCTCAGCTGTGGATCTCTCCAGCTCCTTCAGAGTTACCATTGGCCTCTTGGTTCTTGTCTGACTAATGCCCTCCTTACCTGGTCACTGAGTTTTGGTGGACGGCCTTCTCTAGGCAGAGTCACGGTTGTGCCATATTCTTTCCATTTTTTAATAATGGATTTAACGGTGCTCCGGGGGATGTTCAAAGTTTGGGATATTTTTTTATAACCCAACCCGGATTGGTGCTTCTCCAGAACTTTATCCCGGACTTGTTTTGATAGCTCCTTGGTCTTCATGATGCTGTTTATAGGGGCGGGACACTCAGCCACACTGCCCTACAGTGCATAGGCAATATACATAGTCCAAATGTTGTGTGTAATTCATAACTGAAAATACTTTACCATAATTATATTAACATAATACCTGTTGATGCAGAATCCGCTTTTTTCACACTACAGACTCACCATGCAGCCACCCAGAGCTACAGCATTGGAGGACAACGCAGCTCTGGGCAGCTTACAGGCAAGCCCATAGGCACCCGGCCAGACTACAGGGATCACTGGTGCGCTGTGAGCCGAGAACACCCTGGCTGACCTAACCCTCCCTCCCCCCTGGGAGCTCCCGTCCTCGGTCGGCAAAGAAATAGCCTGGACTCGAACCGACGACGTCCAGACTACAGGGCACATCCTGCACTCTGCGCGAGTGCTTTTATTGGATGCGCCACTCGAGAGCCCCAGCAAAATGTTTTAAGATTGGTAAAGTATATTCTAAGATACAGTATATCTTCAAAACCATGTAAATATATAGTAATTATTATTATTTTTTCAAATGGATAGAAATTTGGCAAAACTGATTCCTAATCATGGTGGCTGACACAAATTCAAAATGTAACCTGTAAAAGGTGACCTGAAATCCTGTTTTATCAGTAGTTTCATATTTAATCCTCACATATTATATTTATTATAATTAATTTAATCTGGATTTTGGTTTAACTGAGGAATAATTTAATATGGGTTATTCCAGCCCAGGCAGACTAAATTCTAGGTTGGTCATTTGACCCTCTTAGAAATTATTTACTTTTTTTTATTTAAATTTTTTAAATAAATGAGCAATAAGATACATTTTTAGAGTTCAAATTTGTGTGCAGATCAAACTACAACTTGGCCAATTTGTGGAGAAAATTGAGTCAGTTTAATTAGCTTCTAACGATAATAATAAAAATATTTATTGATTGGGACCCCATGATAACAAATCGATAATATTTTAATGAAATCGAATATTCCATGAAATTAAAAACATGTCTTGTATATATTAACTTACTGTCAAGAACGTAATCTATGTTGTTGCTTCTAAAAGTTACTGAGAATATGCATCTGTGAACAAATACAGGATGATGATGCAGAGATCAAGAGTAACCTGTTTTGTTAGTGTATTTTCTACATATTATTTTGTTTTAAATCAGTCCCAACTGTAGCCGTCTGTCTTGAGAGAAACTAATAATATTTAACATTACTATGTTTTCACATGCCGCTGTTTCAGAATATATATATATATATATATATATTATATATTATTTTTTATTTTTTTAACCTTTTCGTTTTGAAGCAATGCACTATACACAACCTTTTTCGTTTTTGATTGCTGCCTGAGTCTAAATGCCGCTGGATCGTAGCTCGACGAATGTGATCCAATGAAACATTCCAGGTTGTACAAAATAGTTTGCCACCAGTAGAATGCAAAATTATTGTATACGATCCGCTGCAGTAACTATTGTAAATTTTATAATTCATTTTGGACACTTGCAAAATGTTCACTCGCTTAACAATATCAGTTGAGCTCTACTAGGATACTAAATCTACCCCGGATGTCTATACCTACCAATCAGTGAGCCCAGAGTGGTTATTGGCTACTGTTAAGTGTCAATCAATAAATAGGTACGGCCTTAGTAATGTACTGTATTATTATTATTATTTATTTCTTAGCAGACGCCCTTATCCAGGGCGACTTACAATTGTTACAAGATATCACATTATACATTATACAGATATCACATTATTTTACATACAATTACCCATTTATACAGGGTTTTTACTGGAGCAATCTAGGTAAAGTACCTTGCTCAAGGGTACAACAGCAGTGTCCCCCACTGGGGATTGAACCCACAACCCTCCGGTCAAGAGTCCAGAGCCCTAACCACTACTCCACACTGCTGCCCTGTATAAGGGTAAGCGAATCCACGTGGGTGAAACGCTGCTCCGAGCACTCCAGTATGTGACGCATTTTTGGTTGCGACGTGGTATGTAGATTGATTAGGCCTATACATCATGTATGAAAGAGATATTCTACATATCTTGGTTGCGATGTGGGCAGTAGGTCAATTAATAATAAATCCACATACATGTATAAAAGAGATATTTATACATATTCAAGTATGGAGATGTAAAATAAAATTATCAACCAGGGTTGTCGCTGTCGAAAGTTCTGTTGCAGGAAAGGGTAGGCTACCTTTAATGTACTGTTTGGAAAAATGACGATATAGTTGTATTCACTGAAGATAATGCAAATCTAAGTGGATATGCAAAGTCATGTAAATTTCTGATTAAAATATGACAGCAAAAAGTGAAATGCATCTCTGCAGCCGCGGCACACCTGAAGGGACTGTTGCTCACTAGCAGAAGCTGGGCCACGTAATTCATAAATTGTAACCAAAAGCAAATTAAAAAAACAAAAAAGAGAGAGACTGAATTACTTCCATGTGAATAGGCCATAATGTTAATGTAGTTTTCAAACCTTGTTTTTTTCCTCCTTTGGACAGTGAGGTTGATTTTTTTTTTCTTCTTAATTTTACCATTATGTTTACACTGGAAATGTGTCAGATTAGAATTAATAGTTATAAAACTAACGGTTTCACCTCAACCACTGTGTCATTTCATTGTGTTGAACGGGTGACGGAGTAATGGATTTGCGATAATAACTAAATAAATTAATACATAAATTTAATTTTTAAATCGGGGGGGTTGACGATCGTTTTTTTCAGGTACTTTTCACTTTTATGTATATACAACTCCAAAATTATTCCACAGAACATAACTCACAAAACAGCTAGTTGCTTTTTTAAACAACTCGACTCACACAGCACACAGGCAGCACTGCAGCAGAGACAGACAGTCCATCAGCGTAACGCCCACAAAAAACACCTGTTTTCTTGTTATCCAATGATCCAAATGAACATACACAAACGTTTTATACAAGCATCATCGCTGGGCTTCTGGGTACTGTAGTTTTCAAAGCAATTCATTATTTTTTATAGGAGAATAACAGCGGTAAAAGACTGTTTGCGCAGGGTTTTTTTTTGTAAAGGTGCAGTTGCAAAGCAGAATTCCATTCCCAAAATGCCAATTACGTTCCCAATGCCTAATTCCGCCGTGGAAAATCAGTAGCCCTACTTATACAACATAAGTGTTTTCGTTAGTTAACTTGAATGCTTGCTGTGCTGTAATTGTCAAAACATTTTCTAGTTTTAATAAAATTAAAATTAATAACATGCTGTTTTAATATCATTACTGTGAGATTTGTATAATTATTTGTTTGCAAGATGTCGGTTGATTACTGGTCAGGAAATGATATTTGCTTTCTATTTTTATTATTAATGGTGATCAAACATTATATCATATTAAGTAGTTACTTCTGAGATGTATTAGTTGATTGGTGCAAGTGCAGTGTTGCAACGTTTTGTTACTGTATGCAAAGTGTGATTGGATAATCAGATTTTCATGACCATTTAAACAACCCCCCACCACTACGTACGTCTTGAGCGCCCTGTGACCCCCCAAGGTTTGGACATTGCCTTATCTGGCCCGCCACAGAATGCCACTGTCGTATAGGGTTGTGTTCGAAGGTTCGTTCGCTAGCCAGGAATTTGAAGGTAGTTTTAAACCTTTGAAGGTTCATCAGGTGGCATTCACGCACTGTACTTTTTTTTTTTCTCTTAACAGAAACTGGTTGATAATGTGTGAATACTATAAATCACACATTAAATGTCACTCGAATGCAAAAATTGGATCTTTTGGTTTGTATAATACATATTACATAAACAAAAGTTGTTGTATTAAAATCCACTACAATGGCGCCACTGCCGTGCATGGAAGGGTATAGTATCCAAAGCACTGGGGGGGGGTGTACCTATAGCAGTTGTAGTGTGTCAGTAAAATATGTACTGAATACCCAGTATACAAGACAGTGTAAGAGAAGTGCTATGGTATGTTTGAAACATACAAAATATACGCAATCACTAATAATTTTAATTTCGAAAACTGAGCACCGTCCGCCGTCCATCTATAGAACGTATTTTTAAACTACATGTGGATGTTTTATTTAATTTATATGGATTACCTGTAAAATAACAGGATTTTCAATCAAATATAATTAAACAAGTAGCTATGGTGACGTCATCAGTAAATTATGCAAATTAGTACCAGCGAAGGTTCGAACCGTCCTTCGGTAATGTGTTCCCAACCGTCGAAGGTCAAAATGTACCCTTCGTTGCAGCCCTGTTGTCGTATTTGGTGTGACTCCTCCAGTGAAGGAAATGTATTTTCATTGCATTCTTCTCAATTGTATTTTCCTTTTATAAAAATATTATGCTAAACATATATAAACACTATAATTCGCCGTAATAACATCCGCCTCCTGTCATATTACAATCAATATGAAAGAAAACAAATAAAAACATATTTACAGCAAATGTTCAAATTAAAGTGTGTGTTTCTGCTCTGCAAAATATAAGTGGGCTTTTAGTGCACATTTAAATCCAGAGACAGCTCCATCAGGCTTTAAAATGAGTACTAGGTGCATGTGAATATTTTCCATTAAACGCTGTATAAAGAAAACAATCCCTTGAGACACAAAACTCTTTGGTGTGCTTTACTCTTAGAAAATCCTAATCTCATGAGGAAAGTGGTTTCTTGTTATGAGAAAAAAAAAAAACTCAATTATAAAAAATAAAAAAAAATCTTACCTGGCTTAAAATAAAGAATTGTCTTGGCTTTAAATTTTTTTAGTAATAAATAAATAATTATTTTGAATAAAAAAAGCATTTTTGGCAGTGTGTTCTTGTCTGAATGAAACACAGCTTTTACAGATTATAGACTTTACCAAATGATCTTCAATGGCAGAGGCACTACCAAAGCAATGTACTGTACAGTACTGTACTTGATAATAAGGGGCAATGGTATCACAAGGGCCGCTGCAATGACATGACCCACAGTGATATTCATATTTATCACGGTATGCATTCTCCAATATAGTGGTAATGCTTTTCAATACCACAGTAACATCAGTACAGTTGTTGTGTTGTATGAGGCCCACTGTGGAATATTTGTTCCAAATTCACTGGGTTTCTGTTGCTGGTCGTGCTCTGGTCTGACAGTCGTTTCTAACAATGTGTATTGCACAGAATAAATAACAATATCCACCCCACAATAATACTAACATGGTCACTAGTCCTGGGTGCGTGCAGTAGTGCTTGTGGTGTGCGATACAGTTTATTTTGTGACAGTAGTGCAGTGCTGTTCTGGCTTTGTTTTGGCCCTTGGCGACAGCTCTGGAATCGTGTTAGCCGTCTAGTAATTTACAAACAAGACAAATTACAAACAAACAAACAAACAAACAAACAAACAAAACACTCATGATACTATTATCTCACTGGGCCTTTCACAGTCCTTCCAGGTACAAAACACAAACCAAAGTGAAGGAATAGATTGCGATTCTCCATCCCCTTTTATGCCTTCACACATGACCCCTTGGTAAACGAGTGCAACAGCCTCTCCAATCTGCGACTGCCACGTCGTTTCCCTTCAGGGTCAATGCTTTAATGCAACGGAGTCCCGCCCCCTTTCTAGCTGGCCAACTTCCCTTGAACCCTAGGAAAGAACTGTCAGGCCAGCCCGTCCAGGGAACCCTCACAGGTCGGGAGGGAGATTTACAACCAAGAATCATTGTATTTCTGTCACATGGTCCCTTATTTTTTTCAAACCTTTCTGTTTAAGTAATTTTCTTTTCTATTCTACTTTCATTGACTTATGAGGTTCAGTTCAGATTTAATGCCACAAACACACTAAAAGAACATACTGACTGGTATAAACTTATTCTAAATAAAAGTTATTTAAAGAAAACCCACTGAAAGGTTTTAAAGGTCTAAACAAAAAAAAAAAAAACATCCACACTGTTTCATCTGCCAAACTAAACCGTAGGTCAAAATAGCAATGCCACTTTAAAATAAAATATAGGTTGTAAAACTACTGTAGTCCAGCCTACAACAGGCCTATACCTTGTTTCCCATTAGCAAACAAAACTTGCTAGTCTTTGAAACATTTTCACTTCCTGTATCATTTGTTTTAAGTCCTATTTTCACACAATTCATGTTTAATTATGCTACATTAGAACATGCTTCAGTACCATCAGCTTCCAGCTCTAGCGGGCTTCTATCAGGCGATAGATGACCAACTGTGAATTAAACTTAAAATCAATCCATGCAAGTGCCAGCTTTTTCATTTTGACATGCTGCAATGAAAACTCAGTTCACATCTATTGGACAGCAAATACAAAACAAAGAAAACTGGTCCAAATTAATTTTATTATCCACAAAAAACAGTCAATCAAGACTATGCACCAATGAAAGCAACCAGTCCTGTACCCATAACTGCTGAGTCAGCCAATCACAGCCTGTCAGCTCGACTACAGCTCAGCATCTTTCAACAAAATCACAATTGAGCAGCGAGACAGGTAGTTGAGCAATTTAAATTATATTAAGTATTTTAACCATCCAAAATTACTGGAGCAAAGCTATTAACTGATGAAGGCATAGGCTGACATTTGTCTACTTGACCCTAAAATAATAATAAAAAAGGATTGCATTTCCCAATTTAAAACACAAGCCAATGTGTAATTATCTCCGGCATGGATTGAAGACCACAATGAAACTGCACAGCTACACCCTGGAAAAAGCCACTCTGGCACTACTATTCCTTCAAGTAGGGAGCAGCAAATCACCATTATTACAGAGCAGGCAGGCATCATGGGTCGGCACTGTTCTCAGATAAAAAGCCTTGATTACGTTCACGCCACATAACATGCTTCACAGCTTACTAATACTAGGCTTTACAAAGACCTTCTGTGAGTTACTGCATGAGCTAAGTAATTTACAGCACAATGTAATTATAAAGCATAGCATTATATCCAATCCTGCGTTTAAAACTATATCTAAAAATGTTTTCTGATGAAGTTATAGACATATAAGGCTAACCATAAAGGACAACTTTCACTCACTTTCCAGCTATGACTCCCGATCCTCGTATGTTTTAGCCCTGTAATTAATCTGGTTGCTCTTCTTAACCACTTCGCATGTAGATATACACATTCTGCATTATTATTACTACTCTCTATTATAAATATGAAAGGAAATGGAGTTACTATTTTAAATGTTATAATAAATTGCTGAAACGCCTTGGACCATGAGTGTAATTAGCCAAACTGATTTATAACAGATAAGCAAACACAACTGCACAGTATGCATTAAACTAGCATGGACATTATGAGTAATAGGGGGTGTTCCCTGCAGTGCGATCAGCAGCAGCACCTATCACCGCTGGTAATATTTGTCTTGCCCTCATAGTGATTGATTACAAATCAGATTGCAAATTAAGATTGCATTTCATTGTGTGTATCTGTACCCCCTTGGTTACTGAGCAAGAATTAAACACTTTCCACAACACAAGTTTGAAAAAAATGGTTGGACCACAGTGTCAAAGTCCTTGGTCTCCTTGCTTCTGTCATGAAACCCTGACATATAATCAAGGTGATAAAACTAGTTTCTATGTTAGGAAAGACACACAGCTGCTACCACGTACTCGGTGTTATAATAACAATAATAATCTTTATTTTTATATAGCGCCTTTCATATTGGACCACCATCACAAAGAGCTTTACAAGATATGAGACTAGGGTGTGTGAACTGAGAGAGTCACTTACAAAAACGTCTCACCCGAAAGACGGAGCACAGGGAGGTTAAGTGACTTGCTCAGGGTCACACAGTGAGTCAGTGGCTGAGCTGTGATTTGTAACCGGGGACCTCCTGGTTACAAGCCCGTTTATTTAACCACTGGACCACACAGCCATATGTTATTTGTGTCCCTGGTGAAACAATCGTAAAGCTTTTTATTATCTCCACCCTTTGCAAGACCATTCATTTACAGCATCTGGATCAAGATCACAGTGAGAGAAATTAGTAATTCCCCCAGAAGACATTTTTCCTAACTACATGCTGTGTATAGTGGAAATGGATGGTCCTGCAAAACCCCATCCCTGCCAACCACCACCAAAACCAACACTTTATTTACAGGTAGGTCACTGCCCTGCGACATATCTTCCCCCTTGTGCTCAGCACACATGGCCCCAATGGCCACCTCCCCCCTTAAAGTCCCAAAAGTCTTGGTCATAGTCCAGGCCTAGGAACAGAGGCAATAATGGGTCCATGGGTGGAGGCCACAGTGTGAGGCCCTCCTCCAATGACAACACTGGCAGAAGCCATGCTGACAGTGAACAGGCTGGCTCCTCTGGCAGGGGCAATCCTGGCAGGGGGAATGCTGCCAGTGGCAATGCTAGCAGTGGAAATGCTGACAACGGCCATGCTGGCTCCTCCAGCAAAGGCAACACACCGGCAGTGAAACAGTTATGGGTGGAGGTGGCTTAGTCAATTTGTTGATATTTTTATTAAAGACATAGTAAAATTATTGCCTTCTTACTTATCTGATACTCGTGATGTGACTGAGTTACTTTCCAAACATTCTATACTTACTGGAGCTTATTTGGTTTCATTTGACGTTGAAAGCCTACCCACCAATATACCACATAGAGATGGGTTTGTGGGACATATTCCCTGAATATGATAATACATGAACGTGTGTTAGAAATGTAACTGGATTCATTAATGAAACTGTGTGACAGAGAGCGAATGAATCCGAAGCAACAATCTCCCTCTCGACCGGTGAGGGCACTGTACAACAGGAACTGCGGGCTTCGTACTGAATGGTTGGGCAGTTCATTCCGGGGACAGTCGGAAGCCAGCCATTCAGGAAGAAGGCGGCGTTACGGTACCAGGAGTCATCGCCCTAGTACGGTGAGCGAAGTTTCAGTCATGAATTGGAGGAGACGTGATTGAACTAGCTATCGGAGGGGGCGGGGCTTAGGGTACTTTAGGGGGACGTGACGCCGTAATCGTTTCCTTTGTTGTGGTTAATGGGAGGAGACAAGGACGGAACTTTGAATGAAGTGTGGTTCCATTGATAACTGTTGTGTTTGTTTTGCCAGACGGCTGATTCGAAGCCGGAGCTGTAGGGAGAAGCCAGCCCGGACCTGAACGCACACGAGCACCAGCACTAGCACTCAGAGCACCGCACCTGCACCAGAGCACAGAGTCTGGAGACGTGTGGTTGTGACTGTATTTCTTGTTTTGTGTGTTGGAATTATTATTTCGGGACTGCAACCCCCCTTTTGTTTTGTCGCTGGCAATACCCATTGCTGGGTAGAGCCAGCTTTATTATTTGAGTCCAGTTTTCGCTGGCAATACCCATTGCTGGGTAGAGCCAGCTTTATTATTTGAATCCTCGTCAAGGAACATTAAAGAAACCTGACCTGTGAACTTTGTGTTTGTCCTTTGTTGGAGCACCTGCAATCACCTGTACACCGGAGCACTACAAACCACATTGCCACAAACTGTCTTGAGAAACAGTGCAAACTGCGGTGTCTTGAGAAGGGGGCCTCTGGCTTGCAGACATCCAGAACTATGGTGACCTAATGATTAGAGGACCGGTACCTGAACTGGATTAGGCTGTGCAGACAGTTGAATTATGTACAGATAATTCACACCTGCAACAACAATCGTTTTGATGAAAGGAAGACATAAACTAGTGATGTCCCAGTGGAAAAGGACATTAAAACATCAAAGGGCTGTGATTTAAAAAAAAGGCAAGATACACAAATGATCTCATGATAGTGGCTATTTAGCAGAGTGAAAAAGGCTGTAAATATCCAAGCAAAGTAAACATTTTGCACTCCACATCGAATGCTAAACAAGGTGCTGTCAGTCTGCTAAGCAAAGCTGCAACTCCGCAACTCTGCCTATAAACAAAACCAAGACGGGACTCTGCCTGAAACAGACCCAAGACGAGGAAGCAAGCTGTAAACGAGTCAACGACCACAAGCAACGAGACTGAGGCCCACATGGAGGATTGCCGTAAAACTTACAGAGACTGTTATCAGACAAACTAGTCTGGGTCTGTTGTACACCTAAAACCACAGTATCCAAAAGAAACTGTGCCCTGCTACCGGCATAGCTAAAGATTCAGTGAAGAGGACAGAGCAGACGGGCCCTGTTGTGGATCCTATACTGAGGACTGAAAATTTTGTTGCAGCTGTTTGTTGATTCTATCGAGAATTGAAACCATTATTTCCAAGTTTCATCCAACGTGGGATTTTAAACTTTGTTGTGAGAGGAGAGCTTTTTGTACTAGACACTTTAACAGATTGAGTTTACAAAACAAAGTACCAAAAGTCTAAGCCTCAAGGAACTGCTGAGTATAATTCCAGTTGCATTTTCCTTTCATGGAACTAAATTAATTAATTGTAACCCATTCACATTACTGGTGACCCCGACGTGATAAGATTGATTTAGCACAGTAAGTGCCGGGTTTATGAACACACACACAAATAATTAACCCTTTGAGTAGTACGAACGTACCGGTAAATTCGCTGCTCTCTGGTCCCCAAGGAGTATGAACAAATAAACAACAGTACCAGGTAAGGGAGGCTAAAACAAATAAACAACAGTACCAGGTAAGGGAGTCAAGACCCCAAAAGTCTGAGAATAATTACAGTAACAATTCAGCCGGCATGGACCAAGCTAGCCAGCGCTGGGGTAATAACAGAGGATGCCGTAAGAATAGAAATAACAGGGGTAAGTTTAAAAACACTTTGTATCAGGAAGAGAACCCTCAGGCAAAATCAGAGATTAAACAACTCAGGGAATCGCTTAATCAGATAGAGGAAACTTTGAAGCAGCTGACTACTATGCAGCCCCCAAGTGACACGGGTGTCAGCACTACCCAAAGGCAGAACACACAGGCTACAGCACCAACAGCTACCTCCACATGACAAGACAGGGAACAAATACAGCTTCCCCAGATTAATACAGTCAGGCAGAGAGGAGCCACTGAAACAGAAAGTAAAGCGGGAAGCATGGAAATGCATACTGTGTCAGACCTGCTAAATATATATATGGCTTGTAATGATAACGATAATAATCAAATTATTTATCGATTGGGACCCAACAATAACAAATCGATAATATTTTAATGAAATTGAATATTCCATGAAATTAAAAACGTGTCTTGTATATATTAATTTGCTGTCAAGAATGCAATCTGTGTTGTTGCTTCTAAAAGTTACTGAGAATGTGCGCCTGTGAACAAATACAGGATGCAGAGATCAAGACTAACCTGCTAGCTTGTTAATGTATTTTATACATATTCTGTTTTAAATCAGTCCCAACTGTAGCCGCCTGTCTTGAGCAAAACTAATAATATTTATCATTACTACGTTGTGATGTGCCGCTGTTTCAGAATATATAAAATTATATATAATTTTATTTTTTAGTTTTTTTAAAGTTTTTTTAGTTGAAGCAATGCACTATCCGCAACCTTTTTCGTTTTTTTATTGCTGTCCGAGTCTAAATGCTGCTGGATCGCAGCTCGACGTATGTGATCCAATGAAACATTGCAGGTTGTACAAAATAGTTTGCCACCAGTAAAATGCAAAATTATTGTACACGATCCGCTGCAGTAATTATTGTAAATTAAATTAATTTTGGACACTCGCAAATTGTTCACTCGCTTAACAATATCAGTTGATCTCCTTGTATATTAAACCCGCCCCGGATGCCCATATCTACTCTACTAATCAGTGAGGAGAGCCCAGAGTGGTTATTGGCTGCTATTAAGTGTCAATCAATCCAGTTTTCTTTTTGAAATTGAAACATCAGGAACCTGGACCGATGCACATAACTTAACTGGATTTAAGTGCAGGGTAAAAGTACACAAAATAGACAGTTTTCACATTGAAAAATGAATTTCACAGTCCGTGTCATGTTTTTTCACGGCCGTGAAATAGGTAGTGCCTTAGTAATGTATTGTATACATGTAAGCGAATCCACGAGGGTGAAACGCTGCTCCGAGCACTCCAGTATGTGACGCATTTTTGGTTGCGACGTGGTATGTAGATTGATTAGGCCTATACATCATGTATGAAAGAGATATTCTACATATCTTGGTTGCGATGTGGGCAGTAAGTCAATTAATAATAAATCCACATACATGTATGGAAGAGATATTATACATATTCAAGTATGGAGACGCCAAATAAAATGATCAACCGGTGTTGTCGCTGTCGAAAGGGCAGGAAAGGGTAGGCTACCTCTAATGTACTGTTTGGAAAAATGACTATGTAACGGCATCAAGCTCTATGATGCCAGATAGTAATAAATGTCCTATCAAATTATTTAACTTAACCACATTACCAGGACCAGAAAACCCATTATCCTATTCAAGTCCTATATAGTCAACCAGAGTAAAAGGGGACTATTAATTAATTGAATAACCAAACAAGTTGCTTATGAGGTAAAAAAAAAATATATATATATATATATATATATATATATAGATGGCTCCAGCTTTAAGTCCATTTACCCATAATAATGAAACCAAATTACAAAAACAAAATTATAATACAGGGCGAGTATTTTCAGGTTTTACAGACTGACAAACTTGACAGTTGCGCACATAAGTAACAACATCTTTCCATATCCCTGGCCAGTATGCTGTCTGCAGGATACGGTGCAGAGTTTTATACCGACCCATGTGCCCACTCATAGGATTACTATGATAGGCATGCAACACATCAGATCGTAAACTCTTTGGTATATAGAGTTGGTACTTTGTAGTATTGTACATTTTACTCACTCTATAAATCTTGTCCTCTAAAACAACATAGGCCTTTTCATTTTGTTCAGCGGTGGTATCATCTTCAATCTTTTCCAGAAGAGTTTGATAGATTCTCTGTACTTCCGGATCTTCTCTTTGCACTCTCCAAACATCGTCATCTGTATAAGGAAATTGAGTATAACTTTGCCCAGCTGCTAGTTGTTCCACTTGTACTCCTAATAGAACTTTCTCAGTTCTCCCCAATGGAGCACGTGACAAAGCATCTGGGGCTTCATTCAGCTTACCCTTCTGAAACTCCACAGTAAACTCAAATTCTTGAAGGCGTAGAGCCCATCGAATGAGTCTAGAGTTAGGCTTTGTAGTATTAAAAACCCACAAAATAGCTGAGTGATCCGTAACCACTTTAAACGGTTTGCCTTCTAAATATTGTCTCCATTTCTCTAAAGACCACACAACTGCTAAGCATTCCTGCTCAGTGGTGGTATAATTCTTCTCCGAAGGAGTCAGTGCTCGACTGGCATACGCTAACACCTCTTCTTGAGTAGGAGATAAGCGCTGCACCAATATAGCTCCCAAGCCAAAACCACTGGCGTCAGTATAGACCACTAAAGGCAACTCATTGTTCGGGTGACCAAGCACTGGTGGTGACATTAAATGTCCTTTCAGTTGTTCAAATGCTGACTGACATTCAGGAGACCACCTCCACTTCACACCTTTCTTCTTAAGAGTGTTCAAAGGCTCAGCAATAACAGAGAATCCAGGAATAAAGCGATGATACCAGCCTGCCATTCCTAAGAACCTTTGCAAGTCCCTTAAATTAGTCGGTACTGGATACTGCTGAATTGCTTCAGTCTTTGCAGGATCCGCATACACACCTGCTGTAGAAACAATATGTCCCAGAAATTTAATCTCAGTTTTGCAAAATTGACACTTCTTTAAATTAATAGTAAGACCAGCCAAATGACTAACATATTTAGGATTCATATTCTTTAACATGAGTTTTACAACCTCCGTCTCTTGAATTGAAGATTTCCCCCTTCTACACAAAGCACGAAAACTACATGCATAATTCTGTACCGATTCTGTTGATCCCTGCACTCGAGTTTTCACTCGCTCCTCCAATTCATCTTCATAATCATCTGAAAGAAATGCAGACATAAACTTCTCCTTGAAATCTGCCCAGCTAATAACTTGCTCTCTAGCAATCTCCCACCAATCACGGGCTAAGTCATGTAAAACATTGCTTACTGTGGCCAGTATTTCATAATCAGACATAGTACACAGGGCAAGAAAATCACTACATTTGGCTAAATATTTCACAGGATCACTTTCATGCAATTTTAACAGGCAACTTAGCTGCTGTTACACCAGTTTCTCCTCTCACTTGTGCACTACTTTCCAATGACAAACCAACACCACCTTTCTTATGGTTTGCTTCCAAAACCCTCACACGTTTTGTTAAGATTTCAGAACACTCTTCCAATTGCTTTACTTCCTGTACTGTCTGACAAACCAACAAATCCCGTTCATCTGCCACACAATTCTCAAGCTTATTCTGCATTTGCAAATTTGAAATCAGTTCCTTCACACCTTCTATGTTAGCCCTACATTCTTCCCTTAAATGCTTAATTACACCATTGAGACTTTTAGTGACAGCATCAGACAACTCATTCACTGATGTTTCAATAACACATGGTATATATTGCTTTAAACCTTCAATTCTTTCAATAATAAACCCTTGCTCCTGTTTAAGATCAACCAATTCTTTTTCCATAGATAGTTGTTTTCTTGAGTTTTCCTGCACAATGGTTTGCAATTCATTTACCATCTGTCTACTTATTTCCACTGATTGCACCAACACCTGTATATCTAGATCTGATCGTAAACCCAACGGTGTAGGCAATAGCCTTAAAGGAGGATATTCTTGAGGCGAACAAACACCCTCAGTTTCAAAATCTAGCAAGGACATATCAGCTGTAGGCATTAACTGATCATCACTCAATTAAAAAACATTAGCCATTTTTTCCCCTCTAAAACAATCGCCCATTTATCAACTCCAATTAATTATATCCCAATTAGTCCAGTACTAATTAGCTCTGTCCCATCTGGGGTGCCACTTATGTAACAGCGTCAAGCTCTAGGGTGCCAGATAGTAATAAATGTCCTATCAAATTATTTAACTTAACCACATTACCAGGACCAGAAAACCCATCATCCTATTCAAGTCCTATATAGTCAACCAGAGTAAAAGGGGACTATTAATTAATTGAATAACCAAACAAGTTGCTTATGAGGTTATATATATATATATATTTTTAGATGGCTCCAGCTTTAAGTCCATTTACCCATAATAATGAAACCAAATTACAAAAACAAAATAATAAAACACGTTTTACAGAATAAAGAAACAAAACATGTACAGAACAAAATATTAATTAACCAAACATAAAAAAAAATAACAGTTAATTGCTATGGTAGTAACAAACAGTACAAGACCATGAAAAGCTTTTCATCCCTATTGGAAACCTGCTTTAAATACGGTCCTTCCAAGAGACAAACTAACTTTACCATTGTGTTACCAAAGACACCTCTTTAGTAATCAACGCCAGTGGTTGCGGGAATATACCCTCACGAACCAATTTACACTATTAAACTGCAAGCCGGGTTTCAATAGTCTCAGCGAACACACACAACGCAATATACATACCCAACAATTAATCAACAAAGCAGAAGTTAATTAACAATTTACTAAAGTAAAATACAGAAACAAAAAACACCAGTATTCTATAAAGCAATATTCAAAATTATTTACTGGTCAAAACAAAATAAATAAATAGGGGAAAAATAATAAAGTAAGGAAAATAACACACAAGTCTGTAATACACAAGGATTGGCGGTAATACTATAGCAGTTCTGATAGACAGAGTAATGTTCATTTAATATGATGCAAGTCAGTTATGTTCGAGTTATTTTCTCTTCCTTACAGGGACTGTATTGGATATTTAACCAGTCACAAAAATGTAAATTTCCCTTTAGCAATCGAAACAACGATGCGGGAATCCTTTCAATGACTTAAAACCAAACTACCCATTTTCAAAGCTGTATGACCTGTTCTGCTGGAACAAACAGGTTAGTTAACCTTGTTTGTTCATCTGGCCTCCGGCACGTAGTTTGTTCCAAATACTTGGCAAGTAGTTTAGTTAACGTTTTCCTCATGCAGCCACTGATAATATAGAAAACTTTTTTCCTTTCAAATTGTTTTCGTTCGAACACACCATCAGTCACAGCCCTCAGCTCCAAACTTCCTGATGACATCACACAATGCCTTCCATCCCAGACTGCATAGCAAATAGGAACCGCCAACCTCCATACAGCACCCGTAGTGACCTCCAGCGAGCCTCCTCAACAAGCTAATTGTCCAGCTTTTATACGCAATTGGTTCTCTTTTAAACGTACAGTTTCGATATGTCGTGTTTGCCACAACTATATAGTTGTATTCACTGAAAATAATGCAAATCTAAGTGGCTATGCAAAGTCATGTAGAGTTTTGATTAAAATATGACAGCAAAAAGTGAACTGCAGCTCTGCAGCCACGGCACACGAAGGGACTGCTGCTTTCGCAAGCAGAAGCTGGGCCACGTAATTCATAAATTGTAACCAACAGCAAATTTAAAACAAATGAGAGATCAAATTATTTCCATGTGAATAGGCCATAATGTTAATGCAGTTTTCAAACCTTGTTTTTTTTCTTCTTTGGACAGTGGGGTTGATATTTTATTATTATTATTTTTTTTCTTAATTTACCATTATGTATACACTGGAAATCTGTCAGATTTTACACAAAACAAGGCAAAGGCTAGTGATGGCAGGAATAAGAAAATTGGAGAGTGCTTAATTTAAATGCCAATGTATTTCTCAAACGTGTCTTAAAACACTGGGATTTGTTTGAATGACTTTTTTATACCATGCTCTATAAAAAGAAGACTTATTGTTCCTTTAAACTTTTACTGTGAGCATTTTAACTCGATAATGATCGATAATCGTCATTAGAATTTGCATGATAATCGATGTCAATGTCAGGGTTCAATTTACAACCCTAATATACTGTGAGACAGCAGGGAGGGGGTTAATTCCTCCCTCTAGGAAAACATGTGTGGAAGGCACATTTTTGGTTTGTTAATTGTTTAATTGTCTTTTAATTGATTTATTGTTTAATCATTACCTGCACCTGGCTATTATTGAAAATTAGAGCCAGGTGCAGGGTTTAAAAGGAGAGCAGTCAGTCTGCTCTAGGCAGCTGCTGAAGAGGGTAGAAGCCCGACTGTGCTGGTGTGAGGGTACAGCCGTAAAATTAAGGGAAAAAAAAGGTAGAGTGAAGCATTTGTTTTGTGTGTGCTGTTTTGTTTGTTGTGTTTTTGTACAGGTAAACAGCTTAGCTGTCCTGTCTTAGTTTAGGGTCCTGTTTTGTTTTAGTTATTGCTCAAAGAAGAGCTAGGTGTTTGTTTTGTTTATTTTTGTTTCATTAAAAATAGCGCAACCGCACTTTAAAAAAATCCATTTCTGTGTGTTGGGTCAGTGTTTTTAAAGGGGCAACGAACCGCGGTGAGGGCGATTCTTTCACAATATATATATATATATATATATATATATATATATATATATAAATAAAATCAGCGGAGGCTTCCTTGGAGGAGGCAAGGGAGGCAGTGCCTCCTCAAAATTTCAAAGTGATTTTTTTTTTAAAATGTTATATACAATGTAGCATTATAATATAATAATGTTCAATAAAAGAAAAACTAATATTGTCTAAAATGCAAGCAAAAATGACATTTTAACCAAAACCCTACATTCATTCCTATCTTAACAGCAGTTCTGGCTCCCCAGAGTCGGCAAGTCTCAGTTATAAACTCCTATCTGCTATTAACCACGGTACTAGCAGTAGCAGATCACGTGATCTGAACACAGGTTTTAATTGGAGGGGTCCAGAGACAAGCCTCCATTACAAACTGCTTACTGCTATAACCATTGTGACAGGGTGGACGAGCGGTGACGTCACGGCAGAAGCAGGAAAAAATACTGACACCAGGTACTGCAGTTCAAAAAGGCTTGCGCCGTTTTAATTAAAAAATAAATTAAATATTTAAACAAAAATAAACACTTGCTCGCAGAGCAAAAATAAAAGGTTTAACAAAAACAAATCACGAACACAAAATAATAAATAATACGATCCCAGGTCAGGCTGGGCAGTTGCTGTCACTGTTCCTGCAATCTTTTTAAATCACGTTTCGTTTTTCTCCACTCTCGCTCCTCACTAACACCCACACCGAGCTAGAGAGCTGCAGGCTTTTTATAAGAGGTGACCATCTCCCGATTATCAACACATTAAATCACCTAATTAATTCGGGAGATGGCCACCTTCTGCACGAGTTTAATTATTACTACTGTGGATGGGGTTTCCCATCCACGCTACTAAATAAATCGGCTACACCGTCAAAATCCCAAACAATAACAAAACACACGGTGCTCGCTGTCATATATACAATAAATCATCAAAATAAACAAACACAAAATAACACAGGGGCGGAGGGGGAGCCCTCGTTCTGAAAATAAAACAAACAAACACATATCAATAAGCAGGGCTTACTACCGCCCTGCTACACCATACACAGTACAGTACTAGCAGTGGCAGATCACATAGTCTGATCTCTGGTTTTAATTGGAGGAGCAACTCAAACCCTCCCGCCCCCTGCTGAAGCACTGCGTGGGAAATCCCTTGACTGTTTAGTCCCATTAAACCAAAGTTAAATGTGATGCCAGCATTGTTGACATGCGTGGATTACGGGGGTTGTAGTTTTCCTCTGATTTTCTGCCGATTGGATATACCTTTCAGCATGTACCACATAAACTACTATTCCCAGAAGACACGGCATGCATGTATGCCCTTTGCATTGTGACACCTGTAGCTTCAGTAAAGTCAGATATATTTCACAAGGAGGTTAAGTGACTTGCTCAGGGTCACACAATGACTCAGCCACTGACTCATTCTGTGACCCTGAGCAAGTCACTTAACCTCCTTGTGCTCCGTCTTTCGGGTGAGACGTAGTTGTAAGTGACTCTGCAGCTGATGCATAGTTCACACACCTTAGACTCTGTAAGTCACCTTGGATAAAGGCATCTGCTAAATGAACAAATAATAAAATAATAATAATTTTCAAAGTTTCATATTATGATACCACTTCCTTTCTCTGGGAACAAATCTAGTTGTTGATGTTTTTTTTTCCTCTATTAGTGTTTGTTGGAAGTCGTATTTATATTATTTCAGCCCTTGCTCAGCAGTATTTGTTTATTTTCCCCAATGCAGGCAAACTAGTTCACTCACTTTTTGCCTGTAGTACGGTATATCATTATTTTGTTGGTCATTAAAGTTGAGCAAATTAAGTCGATAGGATGTGCTTGTTTTTTTTTTTGTCTGCCTTTCTCCTGACTTAACAACTTTATTTAGAAAATATTGTATGCAAAGTATATTAGTGATGTGGTCTTGAAATCTAAATGCTATATTCATGCTGTATACAGTGCCTTTTTAAACATGCTGGCAGCGTGTAACAGTTAAGTATGTTATAATAAACTATCATGCGCTACTGTTTTCTTTTCTCTGTTGGCTAGTGGAAAAAATGTGTTTAACAGCCGAATTGGAGTAAAACCTGTTCAGACTGCACTTGTAGATCCCTTGATCTACCCCTCCCGCAACTATGTACTGGATTTACGTGACCTAAGCACCACATTACTGGATCCTCAGCTGATGCACTATTGCACTACTAATATGTCATAAATATAATTAGTTGTAATCCTAACTTGTTGCATCGTAGTTCTTATTGTATTTTAATGGTAATATTTGCACTTACTGTAAACTATACTGTATTTAAATATTGCATTGTAACCTTGTACACTACTTCCCTGTAACACCTGTAAGTCATTTTGGATAAAGGCTTCTACCAAATAAATAATAATAATAATAATTTGAAACGTGTTGTTAGTCAGAAAGCGGACACCAAGTGGACACCAAGCCCTATGCCCTTTTTCTGCCTACCATTTTTTTTTTTTTTTTTTTTGGCCAACAGCCACCACTGATTGATTATAAAAGATCAAAAAGGAATGGAACCGCTAAAAATAAATGTTACTACAAAACGTCAGCACCTTGCTGAATATATATTACACTTCACAATACTACCCATGCAGGTAAAGCTAACAAAAATGATCTTTCACAAAGATGCAAGAATTATCTTAATTAATCACAACAGAAAACTAGGATGCTAATGGACTCTGCACTGTTTAGCATGATGGACCTTGTGTTTGTAAACTTTTAAAATACAAAAAAAATAACCTTATTTGGTTAAATAAAATGTGATAAAACATTAATGAATTACTGAAGGCTACTCTGTACACGTCATTTTAGGCCAACATACAGCTAGCTTTAATGCCAACAGTATAATACAACTTAACGAGGAACTGTTGACAAATGTAATAAATGCAAATCCTTGCTGACCATGTTTCCTCACACAAAATACCTGTCTATACACACTGTAACCACAGCAGTATCCATATACAGTTTTAAAATGATAAAAACAACACACAATTATCATTTACTAGTTTAAAAAGAAATAAATAAAAAAAGACAACACGACTGTTCGGAAAGTTACTCCAAATCTATGATTCGCTTTCTTTGCTTGCTTTGGCACTTTCAGGGACACTCTCACCAATCATCATGTTGGCAATTCCCACATTCGAAGTAATGTACATTACACACGCTGCCACCTAAGGCGACAAAAAAAAAAAAAAAGTAATATCATTGAACACTAAACACCTGGATACCTGAGAGGGACATTAACAGACAAAGAGAAAAATCTTGATTTGGTCGTCACGCACGCACCTTATTTCCTTGTAAATGCTGCTTCCAACCTCAGCCTCTGCTGCGCCTCTTCTCCGACTGTTTCTCTGTGTTGGGTACTACTACACGAGCACGGTGTTTACAGTGTGGTGGAATGGTAAAGCGCAGCCTCTCAGTCTCCGCCTCCTGCTCCTGCTTGACATCACTTCAGAAACACAGTGACTCGAGAACTCCCCACTCAGCTCGGGCACATGTCACTGCATCCAGGCAGGTAGAAAAACGAGTTATTAACACAAATGGTTTTCTACCAGATGTATGCTGTGCGTAACGATAGACAGACTGAGTAAGTAAGAAAACTAAAATAAAAGCTCACAACATTAATTAGCGAGTTTATAAGCCCAAGTGTTTTTTCTGGGAAAACATGAATATATGACATTGAAGTGGAACCAAAATAAATATATGAAGTGCTGCAGCAAGTTATTCAGCAACGGTTTGATACATGTAATTAATTGCAAGCATGAACTTGATCTGAATAAACTGAATGAAGCCTGAATAACAAAATTCTAACAAACAGTTTCACACTGTCAGTTCACTACCTCCAGGTCACCCAGATTGCTATCAGTACCAACAACTGTCATTGAAAGTGCCTGCTTTTTTCTAAGGCATTCCTCTGATACACTGTAAACCAAACCAATTTACTCCACTTTGCTCAATAGCTCTTGTTATTGTAAAGGTTTATATTTTACTTACTTTCACTATCACTGGACACTTTTTACAAAAACAACAACAACAAACCTATAACCCTGTTTCTGGGGATATTTATCCACATCAAGTGGAAAAACAAAACAGTCATCTTTTAATTAACTGCTGTCTATTTTAATGATCTAAACAGTGGCGAATCTTAGCTTGGACTCTTACACTGGCACATGTTATAGGTGACTGACTTGTATGCAAACAAGCAAACCCATGGCTAAAGGTAGCCACTCTGTCAACTGTAATGAAAAAGGGGGATGCACAAGAGGAGCAGATACTGTACAAAATAAGTGATGAATACCCTGTACTTCCTGTATTTACACAGTGGATCAGAATGTTCAAAGTGCAATTTGCAGTCCTTTATTGAACTCCTCAATCTTATTAATTATTTCTTAGCAGACACCCTTATCCAGGGCAACTTATAATTGTTACAAGATATCACATTATTTTTTACATACAATTACCCATTTATACAGGTGGGTTTTTACTGGAGCAATTTTAGGTAAAGTACCTTGCTCAAGGGTACAGCAGCAGTGTCCCCCACCTGGAATTGAACCCACGACCCTCCGGTCAAGAGTCCAGAGCCCTAACCACTACTCCACACTGCTGCCCTAGTAATAGAAAACATAATTTGTAAATTCCTTAATTTTGGCTTTTACATCCTCCTTCAGCTGCAACTCATGCAGTATATCATCTTTGGTCAACACAGTGATCCATATCTAGTTCCATTCTTTGGGATTTGTAAAAATAACTTGACTGTGTTTCAGAGGGGGTGATTAATTGACCCTCTTCCAGTCAAGTTACACAGTTCTACCGTAGCAAGTTGACTATTATATTTCTGAAGCATTTCACTGCATTGGAAATTTACTGGTGTCTATTCAATTGATTAAAAATAGTGGTGGATCCAAATATCTCCGAATCATACATTTTTTGTATAGGCCGAAAGAAACTAAAGAATCTAACACACACTGTTTGGTGTTTGATTTTAATAACATTGGGCTCTTTATTGGTTATTCAAACAGTGGAGTCCAATGTGTCCAATATACTGCATTTTACTGCAATAACATTACAATACTATTGAAACACCTTTTTTGTAGTCTTTATTAACATCACTAACATCATTTTAAAAAGGCCTGCAAAAGAGAAGGTTAGTTTGATGGTAGTGGCATTATTAGTGGTCTGTCACCATTCATATTTCATATTATTAAAGTAGACCAAACTACATTTTAATTTTAAAAAAACTTCTGGAATACAATTAAGAATTAATGTTTTTGTTTTGAGAAGAGTGATAAGACTAGATATAGAGCCAAATTAGTTACAATTTACAGTTAATAAATGTGAAGATACATACAATATAGAGTAGACGAACCCTACTATGTCTCTATGCACAGTATGTCATTGATGATTAGAATATTTCCATGTACTGCACTAGGGTCACGAGTTAGTTTTAATGCCTAGAAAGTGAAGTACCTATAGAGTTTGTTGTAAGTTTTACATCAGAATGTATTAAGTGTTTTAGATGATTAAATGCATAGAAATGTATGTTATAGGAATGAACACTGATAGAGAGTTTTAAAAAACATAGACAGATCTGATTATAGACATTCTTCTAATCAAAAGTCTTTGATGTGTAATAAATAGACTAGTTCTTGAAACCACAGAGAGGTCATTCATTAGATTCCCTATGAAGAGGATTAAGTGCCCCTGCATCTTGGGTGGATCATCTACTTATTTGTAATGCAGTCTCTAAAACACCCTTCTCCAATATTGTCCACTGATAAATGTTATATTATGCTTTCAATGTGACTTCATTAATATACAAGGCAGTTACCTTCCTCCTAACATTTTTTATAAGTCCTGCTTTAATTTAAACATGGTCCTGGTGTTTTTATGTAAAAAATAACGAAATACAGGACATCATCGTTGCCTTCATCTGAACATATTTCTATATTTTATTTTGAAGAAATAAATATATAGCACATCAGCTTACAAAAGCCACTGTAAATCATAAGTTATTGTTTATGCTATAAATTCTTTGGTCGTAAAGGACCAGTGATGGTCCTTTACGACCATACAATGATGGTCATGACTAATATTCATACTGCAAAGATGAAAAAAAAAAATCACAAACATATTTCAATATGGATCAAAGAAAACATTTACTATGTTCATGTTTTGTTGTTCTTGTTCCGCTGGTGTCAGTGGCGGCTCGTCATAAGAGGCTAAGCCTACTTGTAATTTTGGAAAAGTAAAAAAAATTGTATTGGAGCGACGGGTGGGAAATGAAGCACGCTCACACAGATATTGCAGGTTCTCAAATTTAATGGTTTTTCTGCAGGCAGGGATTCTATACTCAGCAAGTAAAGTGTGCTGCTTTCAAGCGAGTAGTGCAGTAACAGTTGAGTGACATAGTGTTACACAGACTGTATAAACAAAAGTAAAGCACACCGTAGGCCGTGTGCTACGCCAGACTAAGTGCAGTAAAATTACACAACGTATCCATCTCGGCAATTCCCTCACTCCCTTATATGCCCTCGTCCAATCCACGTCCCCAGCACATCACCCACCAATCCCAAACATGCATGACCAGCCCCATCTCCAATCCCTCGTTCTGCAAAGTGTCGACCCCTTTTTTCCTTGCAATTGGGGTCCCTCCATTATGCAAGCTGAGCTCATGATTGGTGGAAATTCTCTCGCTTCTGGCATCAGTGAACACCTGCAGTAGCAACTAACTTGGCTCTGGGCCTAAAGAACATTCCAGAACTCTGTGAACACACAATTATGCCCCATTGTAGTAAAGCAGACCCCTGGGTCATTACAGTATTTTAGTTTAAAAAGAATCACAGCGCAATAACCATACTATTCTGTTTTAACCGTTTGTCTCGGATGGCTTCCCATTAGTCTGTTTCAGACATTTTCCAACCTTACGTCATCCTTTCCAAGTTCTACTGTATTACTACTGCCTAACATGTCAGAATCCCAACAATTTTGAGGCTAGTTTTATTCCACACACTTCTATAACCTTCTATCACCCTCTGTCCAGTTTTACTATATTTCTATTGGCTAATACGACATAAGTATAACCCATTTTGAGGTAAGCCTCCACCACTCATAATTAGACTTAATCTTGATGTGTCTGTAAGTAGGCTGTGTATGGGTCATGTGTGGCTACACTCTTTTGAAATCCATATGCACTGCAGTACAGCAAAAACATTGTAGATTTTTTAATTCATATGCCATTTTCCTCACTTGCAGTTATTGCGATGAAAAAGGGGACTGTCAAGGCTCTACAAAAAATCCATGGTAGCATGATGCTGTTATCAACATTTTTGCTGGAGAGAAAGACAGATGGGCAGTTTTTCAAATTACCTTATTCAGGATTTGTCAATATCAAGTGAGTCCACTCATTTTTTTTTATTATATTCATCTGCTTTCCTTATATGCCGAGTATAGTATAGCATTACATTATATTTCTTACTAAATTAGGGTTTTGTTGTTTAGCCTCCTGTGGAAAAGTGGCTTGCTGTGCGCAGGTGTAGTTGGTGCAGTACTCAGGAATAACACACACAAGGCAGTGGAAGTTCAATAAAACAGCTCCTTTATTTGGCTGGGTTGCGTGTCAACAACACTTAAATAATAACCCCGAGCGCTACACAGCAATGAGTGTCGCTCTGTGCAAAACAAGGGTTTCAGTCCCGAAACAATAAAACACTAATAATTAACACCCAACACAGACACAGTCACTTCTCCCGATAGCGAGTGCTCTTGTGCAGGTGTGGTGAAAGACAAACAGTTTGTGAAACAGTGCTGTAGTGTAGTCCAGGTTTAGTGCTGGCTTGTAGCGACAGCTCCCAGCTAGTGCTTAGCCGTCTAACAAAGACAAATGACAAACAGTTGGTACAACAAACAAACAAAACACGAAAAACACTATTATTAATTATGTCTGTTTCCTTTTTGGTCAAATCTAAAAATCTAACCATATCAAAGGAACCAACTATGAAAATGGCCAACTATGAAAATGTAATAGTGAATGGGATTTCTGTTTTAGATAAGAAATGTAATAACTATTTTATTAGAGACCTTTGTAATAGAAAGGTAATACCAGCAGCCATCTCGAAATAATAATGTTAAATGGAATTATAAATACGTATTAACAAACAAGTGTGAGAAAGGGGGCACTGTAGCTTAAGAAATGGCAGCTACAGGTAAAAAAATACAAACCCCAGGATGCCAAAAGCCAGCTAGAGGAAGGGGCGGGGCAGCCTGGGGTTAAATAGGAAGTCTGCACGAGAGTAAGGGAAGTGCATGGGGTAGACCGAAGCCAGTGGTGGTGTGTTTACCAAATGAAAGGAACAAAGGAACCAACAAGACGGTTTTAAAAACCAGTTGTACTATCAGCGCAGAGGGTATGTGTTGGTTCACTCTATTTAAAAACTAGTGTGTTAAAATAGTGTGGTCTTCGCCAGTAAAACTGAAATTACTAATGGGGTTGGTCAAGAGATGTACGAACATGCTAGTATTTTCCTGTATTGAGAATTACATGTGGTGTTTTCTCTGGTATGTGGGTGCAGTAACATATTGCACCTCAGCTACTGCATGGCTAAGTGCTATACTCCTCACAACTGGAAAACTACACTGACTAAATCTTATACATTTGTTGGGCTTCACAACCCAATAAGATCTCATCATAGGAGTAGAGATTCAATCTACAGCAACTGACGTGTTTTACGGGAAATCCACACTGCTGACGGTATATATGAGGTATTTAAATACAATTCTTTTGGCGTTTCCTTATAACCGTAGACATGGACTGATGAACATAGGACTTTAGCATTGTGTCTAACTGTGTTGACAGATGCTAAATATTTCAAAACCAACCTGAAAACCTGAAATAAAGAAAAATATTGGTACAATAATTTAAAAATGAGTATATATAGTAATTCACTTTCTTATTAAACATTACCAACTTTGTAACATAATGTATTTTTTCATTACATGTTCTAAGTCCTTTTATGAGCACCTTGAATTGACATCCCTGTAAATACTTCAGTTACAGCTGTCATACCAGTGTGTTACCCTGCACTTGGAACAACTATAAAGTGGTCCTCCTTATATGATTGCACTGTTTCATTCTACCTTTCTACCAATGGCTAATACCATTGTAGTTGTACTTATGTATTATATTACCACTTCAAGATCATTTGCTAAGAGAAATTAAAATCAACATAATAGCTCATGAAACTTCATTAAACAAATCCTCCCCACTTTAGCCTCTCATCTGTCAGGCAGAAGGATAAATATACATTCCTGTATTCTAGTTCTCATGAGAAAGAGGTTTCGTAGTACCGTGTGACAGAGAGCGAATGAATGAATCCTAGTCAACAAGCTCCCTCCTGACCTGTGAGGGCACTGTATAACAGGAACAGTGTGCCTCATACTGGATGGTTCGGCAGTTCATTCCAGGGTCAGTCGGAAGCCGGCCATCAAGGAAGGGGGCGGAGTCACAATACCAGAAGTCATCGCCCTAGTACGGCAAGTGATGTGTCAGTCATGGATTGGAGGAGACGTGATTGAACTAGCTATCGGAGGGGGCATGACTAAGGGTATTTGTTACGATTTTACGAAAGGACCAGAAAGGAATAAAAAGGAGTAAAAACGAAACGGTGAGTGTTTGTATTTGTTTTGTTAATCACTGTTTATTTGTATAAAAAAACCGGGAGCTGTCGCTGTTCCAGCCAGCATTAAACCCGGATTAAAAATACTGCACTAGTCACTAATAACTGTGGATTCACCACCAGCACTGGAGCACCACGAGAAAGGATGCAGAGCCATGCTTGTATTATTGTATTATTATTTTGGGATTGAACCCCTGTTTTGCTTAGCTGTGTAATTACACATTGCTGTGTAGTTGCCAGCATTATTATTTGACGGTGCCAAACCTTGACAACAATTAAAATAACTGTGTGGACCGTGTACGCAGTGTTATTGTCGTTGTTTGAGCACTGCATCGCCTCTACACCTGCACACTACTAACCACTTTTCCACATACCGGTATACATTATATTCTAGGCCTGAGAATATTTTTACTCCCAGAAGTTATGGAAACAATGTGTTTTGACTGTCAGATTTACCATTGTGAACTTTTATAAAGATTGATATAAGAATACATCCCAATAATCAGTTATATTATTATATCAAAGCTATACCAGAGATTACTAGAGATTATTGGCTGGTTTGGTTGTAAATCATGCATATTACAATATATCAAACCAGTCCATAATATCTGGTAATCTTACTTTTTATGTCACTTAATTGTGATTGTTGATTTGCTTTATATCTTATATAAGATCCTCCCAATAGTACTCAAGGAAATTAAAGAAGTTATTTACAAACCGCTAACCAAGATCATGCAACTTGAGACAGGGGTTGTACTGACAGACT
Source organism: Acipenser ruthenus (assembly GCF_902713425.1). Classification (NCBI taxonomy): domain Eukaryota; kingdom Metazoa; phylum Chordata; class Actinopteri; order Acipenseriformes; family Acipenseridae; genus Acipenser; species Acipenser ruthenus. The sequence goes on along the minus strand of NC_081190.1, from coordinate 71,878,722 downwards.
GGAAAATTGCAACCGTAATACCAATCCACAAAAAGGGACATGTGGCAATGTGGCCACGCCCTTGTGCGTAGTTTGTTTAAATGTTACATGTTGTGTGTAAATGTTGGTGTATAGTCATTGGTACACGGGATATAAATGGGTCTGTGTAACACGAGTGATTTGAAAATGTAGATTTGTATTTAGGCACGAGGATGGCACAAATCACTTCACGTGCTGGTTAAAATGTAATGTGTGGTCACGGGAGTACACTTAATTAATTCACGTGCAGTTGTACCGAGATTCCAATTGAATGATTGACTAGCAATCGAGTCTCGGTACAACTGCATAAAAGCAGCATGTTTTCACTCACTAGGAGTTGGGTGTTCGGTGAGTGGAGAACGGGTGAGGAGAAGGAGGAAAGAAGTAAAGGAAAGGAAAGGAAAGTAAATTAAACTAAAATAACCATTTATTTCACTCACCGTGTTTGTCTGTTTGTTTTGTTTACCTGTTTATTTTGGCCGCAAGTGCCGTGTCCTGTTTTTGTGTTCAAACCTTTTATTTTCTGTTCTGTTTAATTATTAAATGCTGAGCGCGATCACGTGCTCAGCTTCACCAAAACTCCACGTCTTTGTCTGTCTGTGTTACTTCTTGTTTCTGGTCTGACGTCACCCACTGCAGCCGTCTTTGTGACAGGACACAAAACTGAACCAGGTAACTACAGACCAATAAGCCTGACTTCTATTATATGTAAACTTATGGAAACTACAATAAGATCCAAAATGGAAAATTACCTATATGGTAACAGTATCCTGGGAGACAGTCAGCATGGTTTTATGAAAGGGAGAAATGGATAATTGGTTTATTTAGATTTCTAGAAAGCTTTTGACAAAGTCCTGCATAAAAGATTAATTCTCAAACTGAGCACAGTAGGGATTCAAGGAAATGCACATGAATGAGAGAGTGGTTAACAAGTAGAAAACAGAAAGTACCGATTAGTAGAGAAACCTCAAAATGGAGTGAGATAACCAGTGTAGTACTACAGGCATCAGTATTAGGTCATCAGTATTAGGTCCTCTGCTCTTCCTAATCTACATTAATGAAAGCAAACTTGTTAAATTTGCAGATGACACAAAAATAGGAGGCGTGGCAAACACTGTTGCGGTAGCAAAGGTCATTAAAAATGATCTAGACAGCATTCAGAACTGGGCAGACACATGGCAAATGACATTTAATATAGAAAAGTGTAAGGTACTGCATGTAGGCAATACAAATGTGTATTATAAATACCAAATGGGAGATACTGAAATTGAAGAAGGAATCTATGAAAAAGATCTAGGAGTTTATGTTGACTAAGTAAGACCTCATCTAGAATATTGGAGATTAGATAAAGGGGCATTCAGAACAGAAAATTGTAGGCACTTTTTTGCACAGAGAATTGTGAGGGTCTGGAACCAACTCCCTAGTAATGTTGTTGAAGCTGACACCCTGGGATCCTTCAAGATGCTGCTTGATGAGATTCTGGGATCAATAAGCTACTAACAACCAAACGAGCAAGATGGGCCAAATGGCCTCCTCTCATTTGTAAACTTTATTATGTTCTTATGTTCTAAACTACCATTGCAGAAACACATTTATTGGGCTAAAAATAAAGGACAAAACTCTCAGTACTTCATAGAGAATAAATGAATAATGTATTGAGCAAGATGTCTGTGTTGGGTACGACGGGCAATAAATGACCCACCCCAGTCTTCCTAAATGACCAGAAAATCGAAATCAATTGAGGTATCTGTGCACTTGTGAATATATCTGTACTGTATTTTCAAGACAGATGACTGAGTAGGGTAAAATACAATAAATAAGCCATCACAAGTTGTTCAGCAAACAACCATTTGTTCTGTCTCCAATTCTACCAAAGGTTTTATTATTATTTTTTATTTTGCTCCTTCAGAAGTCAGAAGTGTCCCCGCCACCTTCCATAAACTACCTCCTGTAACATGGGCAGCACAAACTCATTTATGAGCACTCCGTAAACTGGTATAGAGGAATTATACAGTCCAAAATTAAAAACACTCAACAGTAATTCAGCAAGTCTTTTGGCCTTGCCATGCAAAATCCATCTGAACCTAAAAGTAGGTATATATAAAACACATAGACGTGGTTGTGTCATTGAAGTATGCATTTTACACACTTTTTCTGGGACATTGCAAGGGTAGTGATTTACTCAGGCAACCACCAGACACAGCTCTCTAAAAGAGGATGACTGAGCTAAAACAATAGCTAATTTACCTTCTATTTTAAACTCTAGTTAAATGCTACTTGAGTTAAGATTATGATATGTTACATTCTGGTGAGCATGGATTCTAAGCACTGTATGTTTTTTTAATTATTATTATTATTATGCAGTACTGTGGCAAAGTGGTTTGTAGTGTGCAGGTGCAGGAGTGAAGCGGTGATCAATGAAAAGGCAGACAACAAGAATCCAAGTGCAAGGAGGTTTAATTATAAATCCCAGGCAATACACAGCAAAGTGTATTGCACTGTTCTAACTAAAGAGTTTGCAGTCCCAAATAATAAACACTGTGTATTTACACACACAAAGTACAAACACGGTCACCAGTCCTGGGTCTCGAGGTCGAAAGGTTCGAATTAGTGCATTTTATTGTAATGCTGCTGTTGCCGGTGCTGAGCCAATTTGAGGTTGTCTTTAGGGTCTTTAGGGTCTTTAGGGTCTGATTAAAACATTCCACCAAAGCATCCGTCTGTGGATGATAAACAGATTGCCTGATGGGATGCATTTTTAATATTTTATACACTTGCTGTAGCGTGTTAGACAGAAAGTTGATTCCATGATCAGTCAAAATCTCCTTGGGGATCCCTAATCTAGCCATAATCTGCACTAATTCTTTGGCTATCGCAGTTGCACTAGTGGACCTCAATGGAACTGCTTCTGGGTATTCTGTTGCATAATCTACCACCACTAATATATGCAAAGGGCCCACTATGTCCATTGCAATGCGTTCAAAGGGGGTGGAAATAATCGGCAGTGGGACCAAAGGGGCGGGGCGCACTAGGCCCGGCGCTACTCACTGGCAGTCTGGACATGTGGTTACATATTTCGACACATCATTATGAAGTTCTACCCAATAAAATCGAGCCAATATTCGCTCCCATATCTTGTCAGATCCGAAGTGCCCCACAAAAGGGATATCATGCGCCAGCATCAGGTTGTCCTGTTCCTGTGGCAAAGTTTACCCTATATAGTAATTGCCCCTTGATAATGAAATATAGAAATACTAGCGCCCCAGCGACTTCAACATCCTTACCTTCAATAGACCGGACCTGTCCCCAAGTGTGCACTAGTGAGAGGTCGTTATGCTGGCTCCACACTATATCTGCGCTTGAGTGCCATGTCCGGTATATTGAGAGGGGCAGAAGTAGCATCTGCCCTAGATGGCCCAGTGACCTCGCCCTCTCGGTCACACTGCCTTCCGATCCCCTTTGACTGGCATTTGTTACCATTGGGCAGTCTCACACCAAACCCAGCCTCGTCTTATTAATGCTCCCTCCTATTTTCTTATCCATCTCTCTTTATTTGTTTTTCTTGGATGAAAAAGGGGGGAAAACCAATTATTTCCCTTTCTTTTCTGTCACGATTGCGTGTGTGGTCGAGACTGCCATTAATTGCACCAATTCTTTATAGTTTGGCCAGTCTCGGCCCAGAATAACTAGGTGTGGTATCCTTTGCGCCACCCCCACTACTAGGTGATGTTTTATCACTCCTACCAATAAATATGCTTTTATGGTGGGGTATGTCATCGTGTTTCCATGGATACAGGAGATAGCCACCTGACCTTGTGGCTTCCATGACACACCACCTAGGAGAGCTGTCCTAATTAAGGTCTGCTCACACTCTGTGTCCACTAATGCATGGGTGTTCACATTCCTTAAAACCTCATTAACAATACAAGGCCCCTCCCCTTGCTTACCTATTTCGGGTGCCCAATTACACACCGCCATGTCACAATCTATTGCAACGGGGCATGACCGGGCAAGGTGTCTCAGTTGGTTGCACCTAAAACAAGTTGGGGGAACAGAGGGAGCATTGGTTAAGTATCTGTCCCGTTACTGGTATGGCAACAGGACAGGCGCAGCACCTCTACCCCAGCTGGGGGCCAACCTTGCTCTCCATGAAGGGGAGGCAAGGTGACCCATTGGGGTCGGCGGTCTCGGAGGTCTGGATCCCGGTGCCGGTGCTGGTGCTGGTGGTGGTGGGAGAGAGAGAAGGTGGTGCTTGGCTGTTCCGGTGGGCAGGTGCCGTGAGTACCGGGCAGAGACCAGGGAGTCTTCAAAGTCCTCGGCCAGTTTCATGGCCAGTTTCATTTGCATGACCACCCTGGGTAGTGTATCCGGGGACATTTGGTACTCTCTGAACTGTACCCGGTGAGTCTCTGCTGTGATGTTGAGATGACAGAGGATTGCCAGCTTTACTAGGTCGTAATCGGCGGCATCCACGTCGCTCATTGCCTGGCTCACCCAGAACTCCCACTGCCATGACGCTGTGGTGGCCAGCCGCTCGAATGCGACCAGGTACACTTCCAGGTGATCTTCCGTGTCATCTTCAACGCCTGTGCTTTAGGGGCCGTAATTGCAGGTGCTGTTGTAGGGTGTGGCTTTATCGCCAGCCCTACCCTCTCAATGAGCACGGTGTATTGCTCCTCTCTCCTTCTCTCCTCTGCCTCCTGTCTGCTATCCAGCGCCTCCAGCAGCTCAACCAGTGCGTTGCGATCCATAATCCCACTTCTGATATATTCCATTTGCTTGTGTGGCAAATATTTCTGTACTAGTGATGTTTGTTGATAAAAACAAATTAAAAAAGTGAAAAACATCTGTACTCTGTCTTGTCAACATTGACCAGCAGAAGTTCCTATTAAAAGCTTCTAGTATTAAAGTGTGAATTCTGACATTTATTATGATACCTTATTTTTATGTGTGTTTTATTATTTTAAAAATATATTAAATAGTTGTTATTATTATTTTTTATGTGATTGTATTTCTGTCACAGTTCCAATTAGAAAGGTATAACTTTTCAGAAAGGGTAAGGTGCAAAGCTGAGTGGAGACAGTAATAGAGTTGGTAAGTTGAGTGCATATTCTTTAAAGTAGAAATAAATGGTACAGTTTGATATGCGAGTGAAGAAAATGAATGATCAGCATCACTAGCAGAACTATTTTTCACAGTGAGTGTTATAATAGATATGTGATACCTCCTTAAATTTGGCTGAAAACAAAACTTGACTTGGGGGGGAAAAAAAGTGTATGATACGTGGCCAATTACATTGTACTAGATTGTTAAATAAACATTTTGCTAATTAGAGATCTCTGTGCAATTTTTTGCTTAGTAAAACAGGATGCGTTTCAAAAGTGTAAGTGTTAAGCCTATACTTTCTGGATTATGATCAAACAGTAATGTGCTTGATTTCTAAATATTCAATTGAGTAATATGTTACAGGTTTTAACATAAGAATATTGTTCTTTCTCCTAGTATGCATACATGTTGAAGAATAGTGTTAATGAAGACTATTGTATAGCTGAACCCAGTACAGTAGTAATACTATTTGAGAACAATATTTGTGTTATTTTGACATGTTCCAGATTGTGAATTAAAAATGGTGTAAGGGACAGAAGCATTTAAGTGGAGTACAGAATAGAAAGGTACAGGATGTTAGGAAAGAACAGCTGCTTAAAACAATTCCAAAGCTCTCTTCCTACTTCACACATTTACCACTAACACAAGAAGAAATTGATAACACATTAGAAGATGCATGGCAGGCAAATGATGGCAAGGATGTGCTTTGTTCAGAGCATGTACTTTGTTAAGGGAAGGGCATGTGAGGAACAGCCTGGAACATTACAGAGCAAGGTAAAAGTAAACATTTTATTGTATATTTATTTAAGAAATTGATGGCATTATTATACATTATAAAATTAAGACATATTTTGTTAAGGGCACATCAGTTGTAAAAGTAAGTGTCATGTTGTGAACCTTTACTGTGGATCGCATTTCCTTTTCTATTGCTGTCAATACACAGTAGCTGTTAAGATCTTTTCTGATACAGTCACTGGCACCCTACATTTTATTTAAGATAATTCAGGAAAACATGTTAGATACAAGCATTTAGTGAACATTATCCACTAATTAATATGACAAAGACCAAAATGCACAATTTCTGGTAATTTATTATTATTATTATTATTATTATTATTTATTTCTTAGCAGACGCCCTTATCCAGGGCGACTTACAATCGCAAGCAAATACAAATACATTCAAGTGTTACAATATAAGTCATACAATAAAAACAAGAAATACAATAATTCTCAAGTGTGACAAACCACAATTCAATAATACAGCAGATAATAGTGAAAGTTACATCAGGATATGATTAAATAGTGATAGTTACATCAGGATATGATTAAGTACAAAATACTACAGATTAAACACTTGGCAGATTACAATAATCTGAGGTACAGGATTAAATGCAGTAAAATAGGGGGCAGATAAGAGCAAAATAAAGCATATTTAAATGAAGGGTGATAGTGTCCCAGGATACAACAGAGGAGTTCTACAGGTGCTGTTTGAAGAGGTGAGTCTTAAGGAGGCGCCGGAATGTGGTCAGGGACTGGGCAGTCCTGACATCTGTAGGAAGGTCATTCCACCACTGCGGAGCAAGGGTGGAGAAGGAGCGGGCTCTGGAGGCAGGGGAGCGTAGCGGAGGTAGAGCCAGTCTTCTAATTTAACAAAATATTTATAAAAATAAAATAACACTTAAGCAATTTCAAAGATGTGTTTATGCCAAAAGTATTGGCATATTTACATTAAAAGTTAGCAAACATTTAATAGAGCTAATTAAAAAATTAACTGATTGAAAAAACATTACACAGTGCAAAGTCAGCAGCCAGAAAAAAAGGTAATTATTTCCAACATCTGTAGACGAACGTTTTAGCAACACAGCAGATGATGATCAAGACAAAGCAGTTGGGTTCATGTTTGAGAAAAGCTCTCTTAGCAAACTACAACAAAGGAAATGGCTACAGAACAATATCAAAGAAATATGGAATACCAAAACCCACAATCAGAGCAATAATCAATAATCAAGTACCACCACAGAACAACTTGGAAGTGAACGTGCAAAGAAAATGATGGGTGCAGCAGGTAGGAGAATCGTCTAATAACCTAAAAACAAAAACCCAGGATTAACAGGACTTAAATAATGATTTAGAAGCATCAGACATAATAGTGCAAGAAAGAACTATATAAAGGCATCTGAGCACAGAACAGTTGTATGCACATAGACCTCGTTGCAAACCACTTTTAAAGAAAATTAATAATGCCAAGAAAAATGAACAAGAATCTGAAGCATTCTTCAACAAAATGATCTGGTCCAATGAGACTAAAATATAACTTTTCCCCAAAAATGGACAACATTTGGAGAAAAAATAAGAAAACCTTGTAGCTACATATAAACATGGAGGTGGTTCGATTATGATGTGGGGGTGTTTTAGCAGTTCAGGTACTGGAGGGAGTCATGTGATTGAAGATTGACTGAATGCAGTCATGTATCAAAACATTATGCAAATTACAATTATTATTATTATTATTATTATTATTATTATTATTATTATTTGTTTATTTAGCAGACGCCTTTATCCAAGGTGACTTACAGAGACTTACAGAGAAATTACAATGATACCATTTGCTCGTAGGCTGATTGGCAGAGTTTCAAAACAACAACGACCCAAACCATATGGTTAGGTCCACTGGAATCCTTTACTGGAAAAGCTGCAGCTAAGTATTGTGTATCCATTCTGTCTAAGCTGAAGGAAATATACAAGACAGAATGGACCCAGATTCCTCCAACAAGATGTAACACACTAGTTAAGAATTATCACAGATGTCTGAAAGCCACAATAAAAGCAAAAGGACGACACACAAAATACTAAAGCAGGGGTGTCAATACTTTTGTCATGAACAAATACCTTAAATTAAATGTTTGTTTTTTGATAAGAAAAAAAAAAAAATTGTTAAATTACTATAATGTTTTTTTTTAAGTGGTTAAAGTTTAATAAATGACTGTCCTTAATCTGTTACCTTGAATTGTGGTATAATTAGTGGTACAATACTTTTAATAGATTATAATAATAATAATAATAATAATAATAATAATAATAATAATAATAATAATAATATAGTTTTTTTTTTTGAGGGGGGCAAGAATCTTCAGTTTAAAACTAATGTTTAGGCGTTTTAATGTTACAGGAAACATTATCAAGAACAGTTAATATAAACCTACACTTCCCAGAAGCCATTTCAACGCCACTGACGCGACACGTTCCTTTGCATTTGCAGACTGTGCCACCTCGCGGCGAAGTTAATTAATCTCCCACAAGGCATCTACTTTTCGATGCCCTTTTAATTGTGTGTATATATATATATATATATATATATATATATATATATATATATATATATATATATATATATATATATATATATATATATGTATATGTTTTCTGGACTACGTTTTTGTAGTTAAGAGTGGTGTCAGAGGCAACAATTTTCTGCCACGTCCATTCTCCTATCACAGTTCCACACAAACCAGAAAACATGTTTGTATTTTTGTACTCTAGATATGTCGTATCTTCATTTGTTAACAAATTAGTATGCTTTTTCATGTTTAGTAATATAATATCTAAAATTGTCTAGAACGGTGTTACATTTTCTAATAGCGGTAAAATGAAAATATAAATAAAACCGGAGCGCATAAACTGAAGATTCCACAAGTTTACCTTCAAAACTGTTTACGGCATCAGTTAGGCTGCTACCATGACGACAGCAACCACCCCAAGGCTAACACCTCACTTCCGATGTTGAGCTCTCTGTAATTTAAGTACATTCTAGTTCAGAGGCGATTTGGTAGTGGGTTATTAAGAAAATAATACAATACTGATACTGTACTTGTACATACGGTGAATTTGTTACAATTCTATACTACTAAACGCTGCCATGGAGACTTCTAGAGGTATTCACAAGAAGGCTAAACTGAACAACACTGTACAGAACTGGGTGAGTTTTGAGTATCCCGTTTTCGTTATTACCACACACAAAACACACACACTCATTGGCAGTGATGACGTGCACAATTTCAGCATTTACTTTCTAGCAGTGTGGACCTAAGTGTTCCAAAATACATCAGTTTTCTTTGTTATTATGCATCCCGACACAGAGGCAGCGAATAAGCTTGGTAATTATTCGAATTTCGAGAATGAAAAGCTTTACCTACATTCATTTTTAATATGAACTAGTTTTCACTTAAAGAATAAGGACTGTTTTAAATACGAAGGCACCATAGAAATATTAAAAATAAGACAATGAAGAAAATCCGAATAATGTGGCATAATTAAGAAATATAATCAAAATCAATCTAAAACAGTAAAAATAAACCAGTTTAAAGTAAATAATAACATGCATAATAGAGAATTAAACATGACTAGGACAGAGAATTCAAAACAGAAAGATAGAAGACTCAAAAATGGAAATGGTACCAAGTACACCATCATGCAAAGGAAGCCAATACATAGACTAAATGACAAAGTAAACAACAACGCACCCTGAAATAAGTAGTTAAATCAATGTGGTTACATGAGTTCAATCTTTACAAAAGTGCAGGTTTTCGAAAACAAAAGAACAATATTTGTTAACTGTTAATCCGATAACTATTTCAAAAAGTTTTAGAAAAACGTTTTACTGTACGTGACTTTTTAAATCATAATGACTTTCTGGAAATCAGAATTGGTTTGTACATGTACATTGATTGTTGATTTTAAATATGTTTTGTTTTTTGTAGTTACTGTTTTCCTCCAGTGCTTTGCTAAAAACAAGTACAAACCTAGCCTTTACAACGTGGAAACAGTTGGGGGCAGATACAAAGATAGAGATTATTTGCTATTATGAAAATTACTTTGGAACAAAATATGTTAGAAATTTCTATATGCCTTATGTAAATATTTAGCAATAATGTAAAAAAAAAAAAAAACTTGACACCTAAACCAGTCTTAAACATGATATGCTAGTTTGTCACGAAAGGAGTGACTCGGGTATATAACAGTACAAATCATATCCTGATGTAACTTTTAATCATATCCTGATGTAACTTTCACTATTATCTGCTGTATTATTGAATTGTGGTTTGTCACACTTGAGAATTATTGTATTTCTTGTTCTTATTGTATGATTTATATTGTAACTCTTGAATGTATTTGTATTTGCTTGCGATTGTAAGTCGCCCTGGATAAGGGCGTCTGCTAAGAAATAAATAATAATAATAATAATAATAATACAAAACTGTAATATGTGTGTATTCCAGGAGTCCAGGTTCCTGTGGACAGACAACACCTGCAACACCATTATAAGAAGTTGTCCGAGTTTACATTGTTCTGTATTTGTTATTATTTGGAATGGATTTTTCTTTTTTTTACAAAAATTTGTAAGTGTAACATTATAAAATAGTATGGCTCGAGTCTTGTCTGAACTATACAGCTTGCACTGATGAGATAGGAAAAAGCAAAAAAAAAACAGGAAACACTTTTCTTTGTGTTACTACATATTCTTGAGTCCATGGTTTTTTGTAGTTATGAATGGTGGAGTTTCCATGCATGTTTTTTTAGCTTGAGATATTTGCTCGAGAAAAATGTCTTGTGCAAAAAGCTTTTCCGGGTTTCCATTCGCTTCGTTTATTTTACTCGCGAAAACACAGCTTTTCACCCGACGTCATGCAAATTAAGGGGAAAGGTGGGGGTCGATATGTAAATTAGCTGTGCGTAAAGTTCTCGTGCTGTTTTCGCAGATGGCTCGTGAAAATGTTGTTTCCATGGGCACACAGAGAACTACTACATGAGAGAATCTAAGCTGTGATTTCTAAATACCTCCTGCCTGGTTGTTTAATAATGTGTTTTACTGCTCTTGCCCAAATTTGTTTTTTAAATGTCATTAGTGGGGTGTCATGTCGTTAGTAGTGTTTCAACTAATTTATCTTACGACTCATTAACTAAAAATTAATTCGGAGGTATAAGATGAAACTGACCAACAGGAATCACAGATCACCATGGCTGAAAACCAGCTGAGATGTGTTATATATATAATTTCCCTTTCATTCAAGCAATACAGCATATAGCAGATCAGGTGATGCTGCGTGTACTACCCTGGCTTAGAAACCCTACCCATCTGGGCGGCTGACAGCTGCTGAGGAAGCATTCAACACCACGCTTGGGCAAATGCGGGTAGTGGGCACTTTAAAGGGAGGTGGCGGAAACTGATGAAACGGACTGAAGTGCAGGATGAGTTTGTTCCTAAAATTGCCACTGCCTGCTGTAACCTGCAATAAGTTGTGTTGGATTTACTGTTGTGTTAAATATTAGTGATGCAAACAAATAAAACACAATTAATACGTTCATTTTCAATTTTATTTGGTCAGGTCTGAGAAGGCATCAACAACTTGTTGGTAAATATGTTTGTTGTGCTGTTTTGGGCAATTGAGCTGGCTCAGTTAACCAACTATGTTAACGTGGAGGACAGACACGCGTTGTCTTTAGACATAGCTGGGATCAAAAAAAGCACAGGAATTAATTCAGTTACAGACATTTAAGCAGCTCACTTGCTCTTCGTGTTTAACTTTAGCATAGTTTTTAAGCAAGGGTATTCTCAAACAGCTTCTTTAACACTATAACAAGTGTACACTGCAGTTCATGGTATATTTGTAAGCAGTTTTATACAGAACTGTAAACCCACTGAAGATATACAGCATGACAGAACAGACACACAGCAAAAAACAACAATAAAAAAAGGCTTCCCGCATTATCATTAAGGTGAAATACACCACTGCTAACCATAAAGCCACCCACTTTCTGCCGTCTTGGAACCCACAGTAACAACTGACCTGTTCCCTTGCAATGTGTAAAGCTGTGTCACATAAGGACAAACGCTCATTTACATTTTTATATGAAATGCGGGTTTCCATGTGAAAATGGGCGTGGTTTCCCTGTGTTTCTTGTCATTCACACAAGTAAATGAGATTTACCCTATCCCTCTCTTTGGCTGTTTTTTTCGGCCACAAACCTGTTTCACACGCATCGCCACTTCATGTGTAAATATCCCTGCATGGAAACTGGTCCATTGATGGACAACTATGCTATATACAGTAAATCTGTGTGAACTGTTTTTCACAAGCATATTTGTGGTTCCTTAGGGGTCAAAATTAGTGATATGTGTTAGTTTTTGATAGACCCCTAACAATGTGGGAGTCTAACGTTGAAAGATTGGTGCATTAAAATACTTCAATAGACAAAGTTTTGTTAGTCACTAAAACATCTTGTTTGGCACTAAGGTTATTCTGTTTTTGTAGAATACTGGGATTGTAAGAGGCAATTTTAGTGTTTTTAGTAATAGATTATTTACAAAACTTTTTAAAAATGTCTTATTATACTTGACTGTCTTTTAATTTGATACATGTGTTTTTTCAGGGAATGCAAAGAGCTACCAACGTGACCTATCAGGCGCATCATGTCAGCAGAAATAAACGTGGCCAAGTGGTTGGAACAAGAGGCGGATTTCGTGGTTGTACAGTGTGGCTAACAGGTATTTTATTTATTGTTATTGTACAAGTAAAAAAATATATAGATGTCAATAATCAACAGTCTAGTTTTCACATAACTAAGTTCAATCAATTCCAGCATGATTTCTATGGTCTGTATTGGGTGGAAATTAATTTGGAAAACTCAAGTGCTCCTCCCTGGTACCCAGTCAGTTCCAGTGTTGTAAAGTAAGTCAGCCTAACGCCCATGGTCTAGCTCCAGTTGATCGCATTATTGAGGAGTTTGGTGATAAAACGAGTGATCAGGAGATGATTTATCGGTATGCACTACTATGAAGATGTATGTGAAAAATACAGCGAACAAGGGGTGGGGCAGGGCTGGAGATGCAGTACTGAGTGTCCTGTTGATATGCAGTGCCTTTTAAACCTGTTTTACTGTGAAAAAAATACTTTTAAACAGCGCGTCTAAAATAAACTGTGCATGTGAAAATAAATTGGACCTGACGCGCCTGAGATGTGCTGAATAAATGGACCGCAAAGGGTTAAACATAATCACCTGGGGCCGGTTATACTAACAAGATGAAAATACCAGAACGGATCCGGAATCGCTGGAGTCGGATCAAAGGGGTTTTACTCAGCGGATCTGAATCTGGCTTCATTGATCCATAATCTTGATCCGATCTTGGAGCTGCACACCTCGTAACTAGGGAAATTAAACAATGAGAAGCTAACATATGTGGCGCATAGTTTAAAGACCCCGGCTGTCAAATTTGTATACAGCCTGAGATCACAGTAATGTTAAGAAGAAATGGCAAACAGATGGACAGAGATAAAGCAAACAATGTAAATCCAGGTTACTGTATGCGAAACACTTTATTTTATGTCAACAACAAAAAAAAAAGGTTTTATTTTTGAACTCACCATAGCTCTGTGTTATTTACTAATGTCTTTACACTGACGTTTCTAACGGTCTACGTGCAGTTGAACTTTTCATATTAAACTGAAATAGTAATGGGGTTCTCTCCAGGCCTTGTTGCCACCTGGCTGAAAAAACCCGATCTGCCCGTCTTGCAGATGCTACTGTGCCTTTAACAATAAGGATTGATTGCGCTTCTAGTAGACTAGACCACTTGCATGTTGCTGGGTGAAAAAAAATAAATCATTGTATTATCATTGTCCTTTTTTTGTCGTACTGTTGTTCTGTAAGGTGATATAAAGAGCATAACAGCTATACATATGCACCAAAAAAAAAAGTGTATTCCTTTTGTTGTGATATCTTAAAAATATGTACCCAGGTGCTTGTGAGAAATATTGGGGGGTTCATGTATAGAGGCTTTACGCCTTAAAGAAGAAAGGCGTGATGGGTTAATCAGTGGAACACTTATCAGCTGATATACAATTACAAATGCTTAAGTGCAGAGGTGCTGGATTATTACAGTCCGGTTTCATGCAACAGTTTTTTTTTTCTTTTGTGGTGGGTGGGTCGCAACCTGGGATAAAACCACATTAATTTTATTCATCGCCTTGGTTTAATTGTAAACTTTCGGTATTATAAACTAAATCTACTTTTTAGACATAAAAACAGAATAAAAACACAAAATAGCTCAAGTGAATAGCCATTTCCTCACATTACATTTCTTTGAAACGGACCATATGAAATTATTGTTCTTATATTTTACGCAAAATCTTCTAATATGTTACTAATAAGACATTAGTTAAGCAATCATCCCTTAAATCTATATGGTTTTAAATAACTTAATATTTTAAACTGATTAAAGATCATCTTACCAAATAAGTGTGTTGTGTTCAAGCATAATGCAAAATTCGGCACGACATGGGCAGATGATGGGAGGTTTCCGTTCTGAGTGAGTGTTTTGAAAGCATTATGAATGTTTGTTCACCACTGCTACATCGTTAGAAAATTGGCTTTTCTTGCATTTATAAACACAAGCCTGTGAATGTGAGAGTATATCTGTACACTTTTTTAAGCACTCACCCACAGGACTACTGAGACACAGACATCAACTAGTCCCCATCGGTTTTAATTTGCCTCGGGTGAATGGGCAAGCGTTAGTTTCTAACCCTGTTTATGTGAAGCAAAATAAAGGTTTGCAACATGCTATAACACAGTAAACCTGCTCTCTCTTTACAGGCTACAAATAAGACTTTGTAGTTGAAGTTCATCTATATATATATATATATATATATATATATATATATATATATATATATATATATATATATATATATATATATATATATATATTGTAACAGATCTCCACCCACTTGGGTTCGTTGCCCCTTTAAAAATAGACCCAGCACACAGAAATGGATTTTAAGCGCTGGTGCGCTATTTTTAATAAACACAAAAATCAAACAAAACACACAAAATAAACACCTAGCTCTGTACGAGCACTAACTAACACACAGGTACACCCTGGCTAACACGGGACAGCTACGCTGTTTCCCCGTCCTTACAAACCACACTGGTTTTATACAGCACTTACTTTTTAGCTCATGACTGCCAGGAAGCAGAGCACACCTTTCTGCCTCCTTCTCCTCAGCAGCCTTGAGCAGACTAGCTGCCTCTCTTAAATACCCTGCACCTGGTTTTAATTTAACAATAGCCAACAGGTGCAGGGGATAATTAATAATAAAACCATTAACAAATCAATTAAACAATAAAGCAAAACAATTAAACTAAACAAATGTGCATTCTGCACATGTTTTCCACTCAGGGAGGCTTTAACCCCCTCCCTGCTGTGTTACACTTCCCCCCCCTTGTCTTTTCAAGACACCGGCCACTCGACGGCCACCTCCCTCCACCCTTAAATGACCACCCACCCTCAAGTCCAGCAATGTCAATTGTCGCCCTCTTCCACGGGCGGGCTTGAGGGTGGGTTGGTCCCTCCGGCGTTTCCAGGGATGGACCTAGGACCGACGAGGAGGGACCCAGACGGCTTGTCCAGGGCGACCACAGCGCAGGCCGGTGACCGGGAGCCAGGACTGGCAGGCAGAGGCGCGTGGCTGTGGACCGGCGCAGCGACGTCTTGAATCTCAGGGGGAGCGGAGCAGTAGGTAGGCGGAATGGAGCAATCAGCAGGGGGAGCGCCAGCGACGTCTGCCTTTTGCGCAGTGACGTCTTCATCCTGCGCAGCGACGTCTGGGATTCCAGGGGGAGTGAAGCAAGGAACCAGGCAGGCGACTGTGCCTGGCTGTACTGCGACCTGGGAGCCAGGTCAAGCGGAGGGAGGTCTGGGCATTCCGGCCTGGTGTCCACGCTGCCGGGACAAGGGACCTCCCTCGGCAACGCCGGACTGGCTTGCAGGGGAGGCGGCACATCCTCCCCCTTGACTTCCACCGGTGACTCTGGCAACAGTGGCTCCTCCCCTCTGGGCTCTGAAAGCGGCGGCTCCTCCCCTCTGGGCTCTGGAAGCGGCGGCTCCTCCCCTCTGGGCTCTGGAAGCGGCGGCTCCTCCCCTCTGGGCTCTGGAGACTGCGGAGCTACGCTAGCCTGCTCCCATTCCAGGAGTAACCGCTCCAATTCGGTTGGCTCCCGCTCCTGTCTCTTCTGCGGTGCCAACCCCATCTCTCTCTCCCATCTCTCCAGCTGCTCCTTCTGAGCAGCGGCATTTCTATTAATCTGCTCGATCAGGTACCATAAATCCATCTTTCTGGGTCGTAGGGGCGCCCACACTTTCTGACACCAAATGTAACAGATCTTTACCCACTCGGGTTCGTTGCCCCTTTAAAAATAGACCCAGCACACAGAAATGGATTTTAAGCGCTGGTGCGCTATTTTTAATAAACACAAAAATCAAACAAAACACACAAAATAAACACCTAGCTCTGTACGAGCACTAACTAACACACAGGTACACCCTGGCTAACACGGGACAGCTACGCTGTTTCCCCGTCCTTACAAACCACACTGGTTTTATACAGCACTTACTTTTTAGCTCATGACTGCCAGGAAGCAGAGCACACCTTTCTGCCTCCTTCTCCTCAGCAGCCTTGAGCAGACTAGCTGCCTCTCTTAAATACCCTGCACCTGGTTTTAATTTAACAATAGCCAACAGGTGCAGGGGATAATTAATAATAAAACCATTAACAAATCAATTAAACAATAAAGCAAAACAATTAAACTAAACAAATGTGCATTCTGCACATGTTTTCCACTCAGGGAGGCTTTAACCCCCTCCCTGCTGTGTTACACTATATATATATACAATATATATATATATATATATATATATATATATATATATATATATATACAATATATATATATATATATATATATATATATATATATATATATATATATATATATATATATATATATATATAAATCAATCATTAGAACAAGCTCTGATCCTGCCTCAAACGGAGCTCAGGATCAGTGCTGGTCCTTTTTAGGACAACCCAACACGTCACAAGATCAAGACTGGAGCCTGGGTCCAGGATCGGATGCATTTTGCTGGTTTCTTTTGTTATTTCTGTACCTGTTTTACAGTTCAGTGCTTTATAGTTATGGATGTTCTTTTTTTGTTTTTGGCTGTCAGGTCTGTCTGGAGCTGGCAAGACCACGGTGAGCATGGCTATAGAGGAGCATCTGGTTTGCCATGGCATTCCCTGCTACACTCTGGATGGTGACAATATCCGCCAAGGTCTGAACAAAAATCTTGGTTTCTCTCCAGAAGACAGAGAAGAAAATATCCGCCGGATTGCTGAAGTGGCCAGACTTTTTGCAGATGCAGGTCTTGTTTGCATTGCCAGTTTTATTTCTCCATACAACAGGGTAAGACTCTGATTTGTAGGGCTGCAACGCAGGGTACATTTTGACCTTTGAAGTTTTGGAACACATTACCGAAGTAAAGTTCGAACTTTCGATGGTACTAATTTGCATAATTTACTGGCGAGGTCACCATAGCTACTAGTTTATATTTGATTGAAAATCCTATTATTTTACTGGTAAGCCATATACATTGAATAAAACATTCACATTTAGTTTTAAAATACGTTATATAGCAGTAATCATGTTTTTTATAATTTAAATAAAAATACACGTTTATTTACACAAAATTGATGTTGCTTGCGATATACTATGTACAGTAAGCTTGTATTACAGCAGCACCAACTGCAGCTTTATTTAACATTCTCCGTTCCAAGCAGGTTTTCGATCTCAGTCACATTTTACTACTACTACTACAAATGATAATAATAATAATAATAATAATAATAATAATAATAATAATAATAATAATAATAATAACAGGACCTTACGCTTGTCAAGTGACCCCAGAGATTGGATGAGCCTCCATGATACATCAACAGTCGCTTGCACAGTTTGCGTTCAACTTTTTTTTTTTGGTTGTTTTGCTGTTGGCGAATGAAATGAAAGTTCTGCCTCTGGGTAACACGAGCTGGAGGGGGGAGGGTCGGACAGTGCACCGTTTTCAAAATTAAAATTATTAGTGTTAGCGTGTGTTTTATATGTTTCAAGCATATTCTACCATAGCACTTATCTTACGCTGTCTTGTACACTAGTTATTCAGTACATGAAACATTACAACCACTATAGGTATTCCTCCCCCGCCCCCAGTGCTTTGGCATAATCTACCCTGCTCCAATACATGGATGCCTCCTGACGAACCATCGAAGGTTTAAAATTACTTTTGAATTCCTAGCTAGCGAACGAACCTTCGAACACAGCCCTACTGGTTTGGTTCAGAATGGGTAAGGGTTACCTTTCAAGTTAAGAATGTTTCATGGCTTAGAACATAAGAACATAAGAAAGTTTACAAACGAGAGGAGGCCATTCGGCTCATCTTGCTTGTTTGGTTGTTAGTAGCTTATTGATCCCAGAATCTCATCAAGCAGCTTCTTGAAGGATCCCAGGGTGTCAGCTGCAACAACATTACTGGGGAGTTGGTTCCAGATCCTCACAATTCTCTGTGTAAAAAAGTGCCTCCTATTTTCTGTTCTGAATGCCCCTTTATCTACCCCTGATCCTTGTTTCTTTTTTCAGGTCAAAAAAGTCCCCTGGGTCCCTTTATCTAATCTCCATTTGTGACCCCTGGTCCTTGTTTCTTTTTAAAGTCCCCTGGGTCGACATTGTCTATACCTTTTAGGATTTTGAATGCTTGAATCAGATCACCATGTAATCTTCTTTGTTCAAGACTGAGTAGATTCAATTCTTTTAGCCTGTCTGCTTGCGACATGCCTTTTAAACCCAGGATAATTCTGGTTGCTCTTCTTTGCACTCTTTCTAGAGCAGCAATATCCTTTTTGTAACGAGGTGACCAGAACTGAACACAATATTCTAGGTGAGGTCTTATTAATGCATTGTAAAGTTTTAACATTACTTCCCTTGATTTAAATTCAACACTTTTCACAATATATCCGAGCATCTTGTTGGCCTTTTTTATAGCTTCCTCGCATTGTCTAGATGAAGACATTTCTGAGTCAACATTATTATTATTATTATTATTATTATTATTATTATTATTATTATTATTATTATTATTATTTATTTCTTAGCAGTCGCCCTTATCCTTATCCAGGGCGACTTACAATTGTTACATGATATCACTATTTTTTTTACATACAATTACATTATTTTTTACACATTATTTTTACATACAATTACCCATTTATACAGTTGGGTTTTTACTGGAGCAATCTAGGTAAAGTTCCTTGCTCAAGGGTACAGCAGCAGTGTACAGCAGCAGTGTCCCCCATCTGGGATTGAACCCACGACCCTCCGGTCAAGAGTCCATAGCCCTAACCACTACTCCACACTGCTACCCCGAAAACTCCTAGGTCTTTTTCATAGATTCCTTTTTCAATTTCAGTATCTCCCATATGATATTTATAATGCACATTTGTATTGCCTGCGTGCAGTACTTTACACTTATCTCTATTAAATGTCATTTGCCATGTGTCTGCCCAGTTCTGAATGCTGTCTAGATCATTTTGAATGACCTTTGCTGCTGCAACAGTGTTCACCACTCCTCCTATTTTTGTACTAATCAGTACTTTCTGTTTTCTCCATGTTAACCACTCCCTAATCCATGTGCATTCATTTCCTTGAATCCCTACTGTGTTCAGTTTGAGAATTCACCTTTTATGCTGGACTTTGTCAAAAGCTTTCTGGAAATCTAAATAAACCATGTTGTATGTTTTGCAATTACCCATTGTCGATGTTGCATCCTCAAAAAAATCAAGCAGGTTAGTTAGACATGATCTCCCTTTCCTAAAACCATGCTGACTGTTTCCCAGGATATTGTTACCATATAGGTAATTTTCCATTTGGATCTTATTTAAGACAATGAAATGTTCTAGATAACATGATTATTAAAATGTCTGTGTAAAATAATGGCTTTAGATACCAGAATACAGATTCAAGGTATTTCTTTAATTTTATTTCAGCTTTGTGTAGTATGTTGAACCATACTGCATACTTTTAAAGCAAGGGCCCTATTCACAAGAAAAGCACTTCACTTTACTATATGCATTTTTGCTCTTTTAAACACAGCAATTAAATAATTGTTCGAAGGCAGAAGGAAAGGTGTTCACTCTGTCTTTGCTGCACAGCTTAAAACAAAAGTTATGTCTAATGAGGCTCAAATTGTCTTGATTAGATGGGGAGGAGTTTAGGACACATAATAGCTGCAGTTCTGTTATTGATAGCCTTGTTTTATTCGTATTTATATTCACTAAAATTGAAATAGTAGGGTACAAAAGTGTTTGTATACCATTTTCTAGAATCTTACAAATAAACATTAAATGCCCCCATGGTTACACATTGTTTTAGTTTGCTCTTATCATGCTCTGCATTTATTTATTTATTTATTTATTTATTTATTTATTTATTTATTTTCAGGACCGTGTGAATGCCAGGAAGATCCATGAAGCCACAGGCCTGCCATTCTTCGAGGTGTTTGTTGATGCTCCATTGGATGTTTGTGAACAGAGGGATGTCAAAGGATTGTATAAAAGGGCCAGGGCAGGAGAAATAAGAGGTAGGCCTGTTTAATGTCATCTCTTGGCTTCGACAAGGCAGCAAGTTTTTTTTTTTTTTTTGAGGTATTGTTATATGGAGGTGCCTTTCCGTATGTCGCACTACAGTTTTACATATATCTAGAAAACCACTTATTGTGATGACATTTTAAACAACAAGGTGATAATATTATACAATATATAGTTTGTTAAACCGTGTAATTGATAAGTGGTAATTTATTTAATAACCAAAGAAAGCCAACCAAAAAAGAATGGCTTTACTTTGAACATGCAAATTAATCACAATCACAATTAATCACAATTACCTCACTTTTACATAGTGTTGCTGCCCTGTCTCAGTCTGTGAATATGTGCTACAAATATGGGGACAGTATTTTCTATTTTAGACCTATGTTTTCTATTTCGTGAAAAGAACCTGACAGTACAGTATTTGCAATGGAAATGACGTGTATAATTGTTGAATAAAAGTATCTATTTGGAGAATAGGGTAGCCTCATGTACTTTTCTCCCTTTTACAGGTTTTACTGGCATTGACTCTGAATATGAAAAGCCAGAATCCCCTGAACTGGTGTTAAAGACTGATTCCTGTGGTGTAAATGAATGTATCCAGCAGGTTATTGACCTTTTGCAAGAAAAGGTAAGGATGTTTTACTGTCTTCCAGCAGTAACCCCCATCCATGAGACACTACTTCATGTGGTGATTGAGTTTGCGAGTCGCCACGATCCCTAAAGCTATGTTGGCGGGAGTGTATTCTCCTAGTAGGTTGTACAAAGTAAGACAGGTTCTGGTTGAAAGGCCAGACTAGAGGTGTATCCTACATTATTATTAGCAGTTACTTTAGTGTTTTTCGTTGGGCTAGCGTCTCGGCCATACAAAATAGCTTTTTGCTACGTAAACGACTAGGACTAGGACTAGGGCTAGGAGTTTGTCACAGAAAATTTGGACATAAATCATGGAGCAGTCACTGTCAATGCGTTCAAAATCACTGAGAAAATGACAGAGGGAGAATAAAGTCACAGGGATAAAAAATAAATTAACTGTCTTTTAATAAAAGCATATTGTGTCTGGGGCGCACAGGTTCAGCAAAGAAGGACGAGACAAGCAAATGGAATTTCAATTTGTTGCTTTTTTATTTGCTCTGCAATGGCGACTACTAACTAACAGTAGCATTTATAAGCGCTGAACTAAGCAGAGAATAAAGACACAAACTGTGGAAAGGGTAAGCAGACGGGAAGCATAAAACACTATGGGAGTTGAGAAATACACACACAAGGATAGCACAAAGAGGGTGTGGGGCTGACAGTAGACATGTACATTAAATTAAGTGCAACCTTACAACAATTAAACAACAAATGGAACAATAATTTAAATTAAAAAGAGAAAACTCTCTCACCGATTGCTCACTGATTTCATCTGTTGTGGTACAACTTCATTGTTTTTTGTATTTCTTTTCACATTTTATTTTGGTACAGCATGTTGCATGTTGAGAGGTTTGTTGGCTTAATGGAACACTGGTTTTCCCTAAGAACATTGTGGTAGAGAGAAAATGATCTTTCAGCATCAACACTATTTACTGGTACTGTCAAGTACCTGGCAGCAACTACAGAACTGGTAAACATTGTCGCATTTTGTTTAGTTTAGAATTTCACAGTAAGCATGGTATTCACGGTCTTCAAACAGTGGAATGGCCTGGAACACTTCTTTCTCATCTATGCTGAGGTAGAAGCACTTGTTGACAGCGCTGAATAAATCGAAACATACATGCAGCATATATGTTTCGATTTATTCAGCGCTGTCAACAAGTGCTTCTTTGCCGATCGTGTGGTCATGTTCACTGGCACAGCTCTTCTCCACATTGCAAGGTCACGCATGTCATTGGCCACACTGTGAATGAATCACAGACTCTTCGTGATTTGTCAAGGTATGCATGATACAAGGTGCATACTGCTGGAAGATGCTTAGCTCTTCAAGGGCAACTGGTGACTGGCACAGATCGATTAAATCCCTGATGCATGAACTGTGGGACCGATCCCTTTCTTCTTCAAAAAATGAAAGTTAGTCCTCTGTGTGGTTTAAGTGAAACAAAGCTGCCTCGAACCAACTGTTCCAGTGTGTTATGACTGGACTGGGTGGAGCGCAAGGATTCTTTCCTTTATCCTGTAGGTGCATACAGAAGCAAGCTTTGCGTGCAGAGCAGGCTATAAATGCTTGTTTCACAGCTACAACCAGGTCGTTCACTTTCTTAAATTTTTTATGCCACACATCAACTAGGTTCAGCAGATGAGCTACACACGTCACATGCACTGCATTCAGAAATAACAACTTCATGCCCTGCGTGTATGGCGCATTGTCCGACACAACAGCAGTGATTCGTTCAAAGGAAACCTCGTATTTTGTCAGTGTTTCCTGTATGGCCTGGCTCACAGTCTTAAATTCACAGCTTCTAGAACAACATTAGCAAGTCTAGCAGAAGCACCTCACACTCTGGTTCACTTAAAACAGCCAGTATGTTGAGAACATACCGGTCTTCAGCATCCGTTGTCTCGTCGGTAACAATGCTGATCCCATCAGAAGCTTTAAGTTTTTCTGACATGTTTTTCAAGTACCTTCAGCAAATAGAATTTTCACAGCTGAGAAGCAGTTGGTACAATTCCGACGTTTTTCATGTTACATTCCAAATACTACTTCAGAGCCACGTTGTCAGTTGTATGCAGGGGGATGTTTGACTTGAAATATTTCTGACATGGTTTTCTGCAGTTTTTGTTCTTTCCTGTTTTCGGATTCAAGTGCCTCTCTTGTACTTTTGTGGGACAGCGTCACCAAATGTTTATCTCAGCTTGATTTTATATGCGTAATCCACTGGTACATTTCAAGATGAGCAAAACAATAAACCTCCGCTTTTGTGAAATCCATTTTTTGGATAGTGTGCAGGTCTTGCTTTTGCACTGATATTGGCCGTTTTACTTATTTTTGTCCGTGTCAAGGGCTGCAACGGCTCCTGAGCAAAGTACGATATCAGAGCTAATTCGAATGAATAAATGAACAAGTTTTTTTTGGTTTGTTTTTTAATTCAAAATGTAATGTTAATAAGATAAACACTTTCCAATAAAATCACATACAGATGGAATGCAATTTACTGATATCCCTGCAAGTCACGTACATCAGCAAAAATCATGGACACTAGCAAAAGTCAGGGAATCCGTGACACCCGCGACCACCGTGACTAAATCCCAGCCCTAACCATGATGAATCAAAACAAAATCAGGTTTGCAGAAGACTGGTGAACCTCCAACAGGATAACCGCTCCTTATGAAGCCCACCATGGGAAATTAGGGGTGCGAGGCAGAGTTTTCTTGGGCCTAAAAAAGTTAGTAGATTTGTTCCTGAGCTGAAGAATGTGATTGTGGGCAGGGGGTAAGCTTGGACCATCACCCTGTTACAGTGAGAACAATTTACGAAGTTTCCAAAACTGCACAGCTATTAGTTGAAATGAACAAGCACAAATTGGATGTCCTTGGCATAGCTGAGTGTAGTTGGACAGGCAGTGGTCGGAAGTTAGCATCGAATGGAAGCATGATTCTGGCAGAAACTACGGCAGGCACAGTAATAGAGTAGCAATTCTCATTAGCAAGGATAAGACTGATATTCTGCTCGAATGGGAACCAGAGCATGATTCAACTTCAGTTTTTCAAAGCTAAGTATAGTACAGTGTTATGCTCCAATAAACGAAGCAGATGAAGACAAGGATAGCCTTTATGAACTACTCCAACAAGTGATTGAAAAAATACAGATGCATAACCATATATTACTTGTAGGAACCTTGGACCTCAATCTAAGGAGAAACAAATTAAGAGGTAGGTAGGAAAGTTCAATGTCGGCAAGTTACAAGACCCAGAAGTAAAAGCCAAGTTCACCATAGAACTCAGGAATAGATTCTGCGCCCTGAGGAATGAATCTGTAGAATGAAAGACTGTAGAAGAAGCCTGGACCACTTTACAGTGACATCAGTAAGGAAACTCTGGGATACCAGAAACAATCCTATAAAGAATGGCTATCAGTAGATACATGGAACAGAATTGAAGAATGTGTGAAGCTCAAACAAATACTAAAGACCAAGTAGGCAAGAATGAAGCAGCTAGAGAAAATCTGCTATGAGAGACAAAAAAAGTAAAGAGGAGCGCCAGAAGGGATAAAAAAAAAAAAAAACTTTTTAGATCAAAAGGCAGGAGATGCTGAGCAGGCAGCAACAAAGGGTGACCTGAGCACTGTCTACAGTAAATATGTGGAACCTGCAGTTTGAACAGCATACCAGTTAGAGACAAGGACGGAAGGCTACTGACAACTACCACAGAACAGTCAGAGAGGTGGAAGGAGCACTTCACAGAAGTTCTACATAGACAGACCTCAAGTACCAGCTATTGAGTTATCAGAAGAAAACCACCTGGACATACTTGTGCCGCTCTCAGTGACAAACTCGGATCTGAACAGGCAGGCTTCAGGGAGGGATGCTTGTACCAGCTTTTCACACTGAGAAACATCATCGAACAGTGCTTGTGTACAGGGAGAGCCTGTGGTCCATTTTGAGGGCTTATGGTATATTAATATCAAGAAGTCTCAGGTGAGGTGGGCTCCCGAGTGGCACATCCGGTAAAGGCGCTCCGCGTGGAGTGCAGGATGCGCTCTATAGCCTGGACGTCGCCGGCTCGAGTCCAGACTATTCCACAGCCGACTGTGGACAGGAGATCCCAGGGGGTGGCGCACAATTGGCCGAGCGTCGCCCGGGGGGAGGGAGGGTTAGGTTGGCCATGGTGTCCTCGGCTCACCGCGCACCAGCGACCTCTGTAGTCTGGCCGGGCACCTGCGGGCTTTCCTGTAAGCTGCCCGAGAGCTGCGTTGTCCTCCGACGCTGTAGCTCTTGGGTGGCTGTATGGTGAGTCCGCAGTGTGAAAAAAAGCGGTTGGCTGACGGGACACGCTTTGGAGGACAGTGTGTGCTCGTCTTTGCCCTCCCGAGTCAGTGCAGGAGCGGTAGTGGTGAGCTGAGCTTAAAAAATAATTGGCCATTCTAAATTGGGAGAAAATAATAAAAATAATTGGCAACGACTAAATTTATGAAAAAAGAAGTCTCAGGTGATGCGTCTTAAGCTCAATTTGTACGGGACAAAAAATGACCAAATGGGCAGGTGGTGCTGAAATTTTGAACAGCATGTAGTCTCATGTGAGTCATCCATTTCTTTTTAGCCAAAATAATTCTCAGTGGTGTAGTGATCATTTATTTATTTATTTATTTATTTATTTATTGTTTTTAAAAAAAACAGGACATCTGGGCCTATTGTGTCTTTTTAGTGCCGCACAAATCGACTATATTAGTGTCATGTTGGAATTGATATAAGCATTTCCAGTGTATTCGCCTCAAAGCAATACCAGCATTTACAATAAACCATAATAGAATATTAAAATTGGTGTGATCTGTCCTGAGAGTCTACGGTTCAGTAAAACACCCAGATTGGGCATAACCAAATTGTGGACGGGCAAAAATAAAAAACATAATTGGCGACACTTAAAATAAAAAAAATAATGGATGCTTTGAACGAAGCATTTGGAGATAAGTATGAAAATATATATCACAGAAGGGATTAAACGGTTATTCGATGTTGTCAAGGTGCCGGCAGCATAGTTAGTAAGGTCTCTAAAGACATCAGAGCTAAACTAGTGAAGCCAAGTACACCTTCTGACAGCTTAAGGATGTCTGGAAGAGCCAGGTTTTTAGCCGTAAGTTCAAGATAAGATTGTACAACAGTAATGTGATGTCAGTCTTACTGTTTGGGTACGAGTGCTGGAGGGCTACAAAGCAATACATAAGAAAGATCTCCAGCTTTCACACAACTGGTCCGCTGAGGAATTGACATATTTTCTAGCCAAGGAAGGTCCCTTATGAGGAGCTCCTTCAAATTGCCACAATTAAACATATCACCGTGGAGATCAGACCACAGAGGTGGCGATGGCTCGACCAGGTTCTGAACCATCCCAAAAGCTGAACTGAGGTAGACATTGGCTGGCAGGAGAAAACGAGGGAGGCCCAAGATGGCCTGGAGAAGGACCATGATGTCTGAACTGCCAGCAGAGGACTCACCTTGATGATTGTTTGTGAGCACCTTATGTCCCACATGGGATGAAGAGGATTAAGTAAGCAGGAATCGCCTGTATCAAATTACTATAATGACAGTAAACAGACAAAAAAAAAAAAAAAAAACATGCATCATTTTAAGTAATTACTTTACGGTGTGCAATGTACCCACTTTTTTATTAAAAGAAATACATTTTGAAGAAATAATAGTAATGTACAAGTGTTTGTAAATGTGTTTTATTTAATTTACATAAATACCTTTTATTGAGCAGAAATATGATTTTGACCTACCAGAGAATGGTTCTCCCATTTTACTTTTTTTTTTTTCATCACTATTTCTTTTTAGCACATCCAAAGATAATTATCAAATGTGATTGGGTAGAATTGAGTCTGTTGCCCTTTTAACATCAGCAACATAGAACAGTGTTAAAAGTGGGATATTTTATGTCTTACTTGTATTACTTGTATTGTAACGCTTGAAATGTTTTTGCTTACGATTGTAAGTCGCCCTGGATAAGGGCGTCTGCTAAGAAATAGATAATAATAATAATAATGTCTTGGTCTTTTCTTAGAGTTGTCATTAGTATGGTTATGCCCAGTAGATGGAGGTATAGGATGCAGTTGTGTTTGGTAACATTTAGACTATTTCTTTTTAGATACTGTACCTACAGAAGTCAAGGATACACATTTTTACTTGAGTTTCAGGATTGTTATTATTTAGTATTTTCTTCCAAGTCTTGTCCCTTCAACCATATACTATACATATACAGGAATACATATTGTGTGTTCAGGTCTGTTCTTGGAGAAGTTGTGAACTTATGTCTCATTATTTGTATTATTTCAGCTTTTTTTTGCAAATACTTACAAATGTTTCATCCCTGATTTTCAGATAAAGGAAGGGAAATATCACAGCGTTCTCCCTAGATATGTGATCGACCTTGAAGTTTAGCTGATAGAAGTAATTGAATGTTGGCTCTTTTTCAGTATTGTTACATTATATCTGAATATCTTTTCTGCCACACCTGGTGTGGAGTTTTGGAAGGAGTATTTTAACAAGTATAGAGTTTATACACAATGTGTATGCCGGTTATACTTTAGGTGTTGACTGGAAACATCTGTTGGGAAGATGTATAACAAGCCCCAACTGTACATTGCTTTATTTTTGTGAAGTTCACCTGGTACATGACATCAGTGGATCATGTAAGCCCCGTTTCTTCATAGTTAAGTCATTTCTTAATTGTCTGAGATGCACTGGCAGCTGCATTTTGTTTTGCTATATAACAGTGAAAAGGGGCTTTCTACTTGCTGCTTCTCACTGTTTATTATTTAGAATTAAATGGGAATGAAACAGAGATAAATAATAACACTCGCAGTAACGTGTTTTATAAATCCCGGATGTGAAGTTATACATGGTTCTCTGTATGGATGGGTAGTTTTTTGTATTTAATTATCGAATATACATAATTTACTAAAAGATTAAACGATTACACTGTTCTACTTTACATTAACGTGCCATTGGCTAAAAATAATGCTTACATAATACAAAATTGTTTACGTTAAGTAACATATTATATTAAATACAGTATATGCCTACCAGGTATACATTCTGCTACATGAAACCTGAAAAATAATGTAGTACAGAGTACATGTTAAATCATTGAATGTCAATAACTAAAAGTCAAGTTAAATATAGTTTTAATACGTGCATTTCAACCACCCCCGTTACCCATAACTACAGTTTTGGTATCACCCTCCACTTTTAAGAATGCCTGTTTTTTTTATGTAAGGCGATTGAGTAATTTGGAGCGATTTATTTAATATGTAGTTATACAATGGGCTGCAGCAGCAGGCTTAGAATGGTTAATGGGTCTGTTCAGACCATTTATATTTGTTGCAATACAAGGTAGATTATATGATTTTAGTAATTTTCTAATTGATTATTCAAAGAAACAATTACATATGCCCATCCCTAGTTCTGTATTTCATGTAAATACTTAAGTTTAGTTGAATTTGTCAAAACAAATTCAGTAATTGGTATCTGCTGGCTTAATTTAGAGGTCTGGCACTAGAATTATGAATTTAATCATTTTGACATGTGCCATCTGTTTTTAATTAACATTGCATAATTGTTCTTGCATAATGTATATTTAAAAGTAATCAAACAAACAATAAAAACATGTACTGGCATCTTTACTTAACTTTTCTATTTTGTTGCGCAACAGGACATTGTCCCAGTGGATGCCTCGTATGAAGTTAAAGAGCTGTATGTGCCTGAGAACAAGCTGGACCTGGCCAAGACTGATGCACAAACTTTACCAGCACTGGAGATTAACAAGGTAAGCCACAAATGCATATGGTATCAGTGTATGATTTACAACTTAGTACTCCAGTCCTCAAAGTCCTTGAAACTAATTGAAATGTTAGCATGAGCAAGGAAATAATTCAGGACCTTTACAGGAATGTACAGTAATTCTACCACACCTTCAGTTTGATATCTTACAGCCGTCCGTAGTTTTAGGTACTCTGTGTGTGTTTTTGAAGTGTGTACTCTAAAGAGTTTGTTTACTTCTGTAAGAACAGACATACTGCATATTGTATTGAGAGAACATGACACAAGTGCATATATTTCCACACTAGTTAACTTCACTGTTGTCTTTTAAAATAAATGAGGGAGTACAACCAAACATGTTAAGCAACAGGGTTTATTTGTATAAAGTGTCCCTTATTTGCTTCCCTGACTCTCGAAGCCCACCTGTTCTTTTGTAACTCCAATTTATATACAAGTACTCCTGTTGTGGGAGAGATACCTCTCCCTGTCTTTTTAAAATGCAACTATTTTGTAGCTTATATTATGCTGTAAGTATCACTTTGCACAAGAAAACACACTGGACTTTGTGTTAAATTGAAATGTGTTAGGAGAGCCATATTGATGCCCTGATTCTCTTCCTGGCAGGTTGACATGCAGTGGGTTCAGGTTCTGGCAGAAGGTTGGGCCACTCCCCTGAATGGCTTCATGAGAGAGAGGGAATACCTTCAGTGTCTTCATTTCGACTGCCTCTTAGACGGTAAAAACTTCATGACTTGGGCCACCAAGGTTTGGACATGGAGCTACTTATCCTTGGCTTCTCCTAGCACAAGTGAATATACAGTATTAATATATAAGGAATACATATCAAGGAGATATCTAGTAAGTGCATATTTCAAGGCGAATAATGTGCAATATGTCATCTAGAAAAATGTATCTGTAACAAAGAAACCTGCATTTTGTCACACTTTAAAGTATCCTCCTGTCCTCTGAAGCATGTGCTGTCAGCCGTCCACTTTTTTTCACACTGCGGACTCACCATGCAGCCACCCAGCGTCGGAGGACAACGCAGCTCTCGGGCAGCTTATAGGCAAGCCCGCAGGCGTCCGGCCAGACTACAGGGGTCGCTGGTGCGCGGTGAGCCGAGGACACCCTGTGAAAAAAAAAAATAAAATACCTAAATAAAAATTAAAATAATACATTTCCAATGCAGTTAGGCAATGTCCCTCCGTCTTGACTTAGCTCACATTGATTCGTTCTGAATACTTTAAACTCATCCCAACTACTGAGTGGCAGCAAATTTATTCATTTCTATTGGAGGATTGTAACACGCTTGCGAGATTTAAAACCAGATGTTCTTGTTCATGAGATTTGGCTGTATTACAGAACTGTAGGTATTTACACACTTGTGGAATTTAAAACATAATTGCAAAATGTAAAAAACCTTACGTAAACAGTTGTAGCAACACATGGGAACATGTAACACAATAAAATAAAATGTCCTGATGTACCCTTTAAGGGAGTGAAGGTAAACATTACACCTCTAGAATTCAAATGAAGACCCTTGGAGTCTGATCCCATTTACTACTACAAAATAAAAAAAAAAAGAAAGTTTGATCTATCAATTTCCATAGTATTTAATTCAGCATCAAACTTTCTGCACCAGGGCACTATCTACATATATTGTACAAAAGGCATGTAAATAAAAATAATAATAATTTAGCTTATACATAAAAGTACTCACCAGTCAATTAAATACTGGTTTTCCTCTCGCATCCAATTCTACCAAAAATAAAATAAATGTGTTGGCATGTGCACCACCAGGGGTCCATTTTGAGTCCAAAGCACTGTGTTCTGGCAGCACCCCTAGAATTTTTAATGTTGAATTCTAATCGAAAGAAGGCTATATATTCTTGAGGTTGCAGAAAGAATCATGTTGACTACGTAATTTTCTTCATCACGAGTTGAAAAAAAATGCTGCATTATTTTCTGGGAAGGAAAAAAATAACCTTCAAAAGGTTTAAAAAAATATTGTCCCTTGAAGCTGATGCAGAACAGTTCCTGCTACTTAAATTACATTCAGAAAACTTCCAAAACCACCTGTCTCTCACAATACAGTACAATTTAAGCCAACAGTGCAAGTACTTGTTCTTTTAAGTTAGAAATTCTTAAGTGGATTAAACATTAGACATGTCTGTCAAGTTTTCAACCTCCTCTGAGCGGTTTATGCTACCTAGTCAGAGAAAGAACCTGTTCAGTCTTCCCTCAATCAATACCTGTCTGAACTTCAAACACATGTTTATTGTGTATTTTGGTTTAAATATTACAAATTGGACACACTCTTGCACTTACTTTTAAAGGCAAAAAACAAGCAAAGACACCTCTTAATAATTCACAGAACTTTGGTTTATCTCGAACGCTTTTTAGGTCAATTGCAGGGACTCCATTATGTAATTCCAAAAAGAAGTTGGGTTCTGATAACTACATAGATGTACAGTAGACTTTCGTTAATCCATGTTTCAATAATTCAAGTTTTGATAATCTGTGCAGTTTAATATAGTACATTATAAAAATGTATTGGTGCAGAAATCATCTGTTCTATATGGAAACATGTATTTGCGCGCTTTATTAGTGTGGAAATCAGCATATCTGTGCGGAAGCGGACGGTCATCATTTAATTTAATTAAATTCAATTGAGTACAGTATGTTAGCCTTGCGGTCTGAATATGAAGAGCAGTTATGACAATTAAAGAAAAGGGCTTGTAACCAGGAGGTCCCCGGTTCAAATCCCACCTCAGCCACTTGTGTGACCCTGAGCAAGTCACTTAACCTCCTTGTGCGCCGTCTTTCGGGTGAGATGTAATTGTAAGTGACTGTGCAGCTGATGCATAGTTCACACACCCTAGTCTCTGTAAGTCACCTTGGATAAAGGCGTCTGCTAAAAAAAAAAAAAAAAAAAAAGATCAGTGGCTTTTTTAAACCAACTGTCTCTGCCTCTGAACAATGCTGATTATGTACAGTATATGTTTTGACCGTTGTTGAGACATTTATATTTTATTTGTATTATTGCATTTTTCGAGTTTTCAATTAATAGGGCAGGGATTTCCCAAACAGTAAACTCAATTTCAGCTAATGTGTGTTTTTCACTAATTCAGACTCAAGTCTGTTCCAATCTACACCGATTAACGGGGGTCTACTGTAGTAGTATAGTACATGATTTACTTCATTACTTCACATATACATTGTAGCCAGAGCCAGCTAATTAAAGATTAAGTAGCGGGGTTCTGAAAAATATAGCATTATACGTCCCCACGTGTTGCTACAGTTGTTTAAATGATGTACCTGCAATTTTTCTTTTCATTGTTAACATCCTGACAACATTTTACATTATAAATGTAAAGTCTGTTTCAAAGGTTTTTTTCAAGATGTCAGCCCAGTGCACGTGGG
Source organism: Acipenser ruthenus (assembly GCF_902713425.1). NCBI lineage: Eukaryota > Metazoa > Chordata > Actinopteri > Acipenseriformes > Acipenseridae > Acipenser > Acipenser ruthenus. The sequence goes on along the minus strand of NC_081190.1, from coordinate 71,846,195 downwards.
TTTGAGAACAGGGGCGTGTCCCTGATCACTGCAGGAAGAGCGATTAGAAATACAAGAGCTCTGGCTTTGTGTTCCGTGTGACATCATGGGTCCTTATTGCTGTGTTGCCTGTTTGGCAATGTGGGCAATAATCCTTACACGATCAGCCATATATTATTATTATTATTATTATTATTATTATTATTATTAGCTGAGGGAAAGGTAGTTATTTACAGTTTTATGCTAAAATTAAGCATGTTGTTTGTTTACTGTACACATTACTGTGTCTGCAAACAAGCAAGACCTGCTTTCTGTTAAATATATGCAAAACCTATAGATGCTTTTGGTTTACCTCAACATTAGACTTGATGTAGTGTAAATTGAGAGACACAGATTTTGAAGACGTTGCTTCAGTACCGGTAACGTAAAACACTAGTTAAGTGCTTGAACTAGTAAAAACTAAAGAGAAAACGTTTGTTGTTTTTTGAAGTTAATCAAGACAGCAGCGATTCACACTTCGGGGGGAGGGGTATGGTGTTTGATGTAGAAAACGGGGTGGTGAGCCAAGGGAGTTGAACATACATTGCTTACGATTGTAAGTCGCCCTGGATAAGGGCGTCTGCTAAGAAATAAATAATAATAATAATACAAAATATTTCTGTTCTTTTTTTAAACAGGCACGTATTAATTGCTTCCACCCTCTCGCATCAGAAAGTGAATTTGCATGCATTTTGTGATTTAAAATCTTCTTTTTAATGTCGCCGTCACTTATCTGTACACCACACTTTTGGAAACTTACATAAACATTTCACATAAAAATACATTTAAATACAACTCCTGCAGTGTATAATTTTGATGTAGAAAACATGGGGATTCTGTGCATCAAATGTTTGCTATATTTATAGTCTCAGAAGTAACCCTGTGATTTTAGAGAAACTTTTTTGGACAGTGCTTCCAATAGAAACAAACTAGATACATTGTTTCACATAAACGCATTTGTAACTCGCTTATTCAGTGAAACAATGTGGTTACATTGTTACAAGTTATTTGTAGGGTTGCATAGTATCTTTTTACTAAATCTGGTACTTATGTTAGGGTTAGGAAGAAAAAGGAAAAAAGGCAATGTAGTTATTGTTGTTTAAACAAGGAATAAAAACTACATCTCCCAGAATGCCATAGCTATCACACTGGAAAAGTGTAATTATTACATAAAGAAAAAAATATGAAATGCTAAACTGAAATTGCAAGCCCTTTTAAGTAAGTGCTACGTTAAAAAAATAAATAAATACATAACATAATTAATTGCTGTTCTCACTACTGTACTACATATTCATTTTTACTAATTCTACTACTGTAAAACAGTTGCACAGCACACCCTGTGCTGCTGTGTTTGTATATTCTGTCTGTTCAGTGAAGGCAAATGCCCAGCCTGACATTGTGTTTTGTTAAACCTTTATTTTGGCCCTTGTGCCCTTTTGTTTGTGTTATTTCTGTTTATTAAAGTGTGCTTTGGAACTTAAACTGAAGCTTCCTTGCCTCCTGAGTCTCTCATGCTGCTACCCTGCTAGATATGGTGTTAGCAGTGGGATGCACTTGGGAGACTCGGAGCAGGACTGCAAGTTTTTTTTTTTCTGTTTTTTTCTTTTTTCTTTTTTTGAATAATGGACCGAGGTCGGGACGTCTGCATCACCTGCCTTAAGGGGGAGGAGTGGTGCTTTCTCTGGTGAGGATTGGCACATATCACCCGGCCACCCCCCCATATGACAGGAAGAGGAACTGCCAGAGATGGACCTCTCTGCCTTGCAAGCCACCTGGGATCATGGTTTGGATGCCCTCCTTGCTGGCTTGGAGGACCAAGGTTGGTGTCTGGCCTGTGGAGAGTTCAAGCGTTATGCGATATGCTGCCCTCAGTATGAAGAGCTGCCAACAGCCTGGAAGAGCAAGAAAGGGAGGAGAAGCCGGTCCCAGAGGAAAGCCAGGAAGAGAGAGCCAGAGAAGGGCCGCTGCTGTCTCCAGCGCGAGAGGGAGGAGCCCCGCGGTCTCCAGCGCGAGAGGGAGGAGCCCCGCGGTCTCCAGCGCGAGAGGGAGGAGCCCCGCGGTCTCCAGCGCGAGAGGGAGGAGCCCCGCGGTCTCCAGCGCGAGAGAGAGAAGCCCCGCGGTCTCCAACGCGAGAGGGAGAAATGCTACGACTGGTAGAGTCTACAGGACAACAGCCCGGCAGACCTCAGCAGCGAAATCTAGTTGCACTTCTATGTCCAGAGCCCAAGTGGGGAGAGCCGCACCAGTCCCCAGCGACCGAGGGAGAGCCGCACCAGTCCCCAGCGACCGAGGGAGAGCCGCACCAGTCCCCAGCGACCGAGGGAGAGCCGCACCAGTCCGCAGCGACCGAGGGAGAGCCGCACCAGTCCCCAGCGACCGAGGGAGAGCCGCACCAGTCCCCAGCGACCGAGGGAGAGCCGCACCAGTCCCCAGCGACCGAGGGAGAGCCGCACCAGTCCCCAGCGACCGAGGGAGAGACGGCTGAGGGAGAGCCGCACCAGTCCCCAGCGGCCGAGGGAGAGCCGCACCAGTCCCCAGCGGCCGAGGGAGAGCCGCACCAGTCCCCAGCGGCCGAGGGAGAGCCGCACCAGTCCCCAGCGGCCGAGGGAGAGCCGCACCAGTCCCCAGCGGCCGAGGGAGAGCCGCACCAGTCCCCAGCGACCGAGGGAGAGACGCACCAGTCCCCAGCGACCGAGGGAGAGACGGCCGAAGGAGAGCCGCACCAGTCCCCAACGGCCAAGGGAGAGGCGCACCAGTCCCCAACGGCCGAGGGAGAGGCGCACCAGTCCACAGCGACCGAGGGAGAGACAGCCGAAGGAGAGCCGCAGCAGTCCCCAGCGACCGAGGGAGAGCCGCAGCAGTCCCCAGCGACCGAGGGAGAGCCGCACCAGACCCCAGCGACCGAGGGAGAGCCGCACCAGTCCCCAGTGACCGAGGGAGAGACGCACCAGTCCCCAGCGACCGAGGGAGAGACGCACCAGTTCCCAGCGACCGAGGGAGAGACGGCCGAAGGAGAGCCGCACCAGTCCCCAACGGCCGAGGGAGAGGCGCACCAGTCCCCAACGGCCGAGGGAGAGCCGCACCAGTCCCCAGCGACCGAGGGAGAGACGGCCCGAGGGAGAGGCGCACCAGTCCCCAACGGCCGAGGGAGAGCCGCACCAGTCCCCAGCGACCGAGGGAGAGACGGCCCGAGGGAGAGCCGCACCAGTCCCCAGCGACCGAGGGAGAGCCGCAGCAGTCCCCAGCGACCGAGGGAGAGCCGCAGCAGTCCCCAGCGACCGAGGGAGAGCCGCAGCAGTCCCCAGCGGCCGAGGGAGAGCCGCACCAGTTCCCAGCGACCGAGGGAGAGGTGCACCAGTCCCCAACGGCCGAGGGAGAGGCGCACCATTCCCCAGCGACCGAGGGAGAGACGCACCAGTCCCCAGCGACCGAGGGAGAGGTGCACCAGTCCCCAACGGCCGAGGGAGAGGCGCACCATTCCCCAGCGACCGAGGGAGAGACGCACCAGTCCCCAGCGACCGAGGGAGAGACGGCCGAGGGAGAGCCGCACCAGTCCCCAGCGACCGAGGGAGAGACGGCCCGAGGGAGAAGCCGCACCAGTCCCCAGCGACCGAGGGAGAGCTGCACCAGTCCCCAGCGACCGAGGGAGAGGCGGTCGAAGGAGAGCCGCACCAGTCCCCAGCGGCCGAGGGAGAGCCGCACCAGTCCCCAGCGAACGAGGGAGAGATGGCCGAAGGAGAGCCGCACCAGTCCCCAGCGACCGAGGGAGAGCCGCACCAGTCCCCAGCGGCCGAGGGAGAGCCGCACCAGTCCCCAGCGGCCGAGGGAGAGCTGCACCAGTCCCCAGCGGCCGAGGGAGAGCTGCACCAGTGGGCACAGGTGCAGAAACAAAGGATGAGACAAGCAAATGGAATTTCAATTTGTTGCTTTTTTATTTTATTTCTCTGCAACGGCGACTACTAACTAACAGTAGCATTTATAAGCGCTGAACTAAGCAGAGAATAAAGACACACACAGGGGAAAGGGTAAGAGTAACGCACTTTGGGGGCAAGAAATACATACACGAGGATAACATAAAGAAGGTGTGGGGCTAACAAGAGACATCTACATTAAATTAAGTGCAACCGTACAACAATTAAACAAGTGGAACAATAATTTAAATTAAAAAGAGAAAACTGTTTAATGTATGTCCTGCAGCGAAAGCTAGCAGTTAGTGCAGTACACACACACACACACACACACACACACACACACACACACACACACACACACACACACACTGAATTTTTATGAACTGTTACCATAACTTTCAAGAAGTATTTAATCGAAGAGCTTAGTTTGATTCAGATATTTTTTCTTCTCCAAAAAAAGGACAGCAAAAATTCAATTATAAAAAGAAGACTTGCAGTCTATCTCTGTCTGTGAAAATAAAAAGTTAAAAAACAATGTCTCTGTGCTCACCGATTTCACCTTTTGTGATATAAGTTCATTGTTTTTTGTATTTTTCTTTACACATTTTATTCTGGTACATGTTCTGTTGTATGTTGAGAGGTTTGTTGGAATTGTGGTAGAGAAAAAATGTACTCATTTTTGTCAGTGTCAAGGGCTCCTGAGCAAAGTACAGTGTCGGAGTTAGTTCAAAATATGTACTTATTTATTCGAATTAACAAACGAAAAACGTATTTTTTTTTAAATGCGAAATGTAGCATTAATAAGATAAACACTTTCCAATAAAATCACATACAGATGGAATGCAATTTACTGACATTCCTGCAAGTCACGCACATCAGCAAAAATTGCGGACACTAGCAAAAGTCAGGGTATCCGTGACACCCGCGACCACTGTGACTAAATCCCAGCCCTAACAATGGGCAACAGACTGTTGATTGAAGGGATTATGGACTCTGATTTGATATGAACGTTATTTTTAAATTTAAAAAGATTTGGGGAAAAGTTATTTTCATTGTAAAAACAACTATAGGCATTGGAAAAGATGACATTGGAGGAAATGTAAAACACAACACAGATATGAGTAAGAATACGTATTTGTTTTATTGAAAGATGTGCTACAGATTGTCAACGTTAGCTCAGTAAACCAAACAAACTACTACGTTCTTTTGAAAGGGTTTTTTAAAAAACAGCGTTTGTGATTTTGACAGTAGGCTGTTAAACAAGTAATATTTAGAAGTTCAGAGGGTGGAAAAATGTGTGCATTTGAAGTTAAGCAATTGTTTGATGTATTGGTAGACGATATGGTAACCCTTTTGCTGTACTTAATATATAAAATCAGATATCCTTTGAATACTACATAAGGGAGTATTTCAGTCTCTCATAGACAAGATCCCAATGTTCAAATAGAAAATATTTTTTATAGTATTTAGACCACAGGCATTGGAAATGGAAACTTAAAAAAAGTCATTTTTTATTACAGGCGTTGGGTTGCGCTCGCTGGATTGATTTGTGTTTCTGCTGGGTATAGTAGAGTTTACTACTCATTAGTGAGTATACAAATACATTATTGAGAAATAAAGTTTTTAGTACTGCTGCAATGTCATTGCAGAAGTGAGGGGGATGTGTGCCCCATGTAAATTACGCATGTAGGCATTTTTGCTAAAATTCTTATTCACCACTATTGAAAATGACTATTCCGACTTCCATTCTGGAAATGTATTCTAATTTCCATGCGGCCATGTAAGATCACTGTTTACCCACAACCCTGCAATCTATAATGCTAAAAATAATACCGATTTTAAACTGCTGATCGAAGACATCTCTAACAGCATGTTTCCACAAAATATAAATAATAAAGTTTAGAGAAATTATCTCGTGATCTCGACAAAACGTTTTTTTTTTTCGATGCCCTTGCCGCTGTAAATATGGGCTTTAAAGCAACATCAATTTAAATATGTAAACCACATAGGGCTGTATAACCTAATGGCAAATATATATATATATATATATATATATATATATATATATATATATATATATATATATATATATATATATATATATATGTTTGATTGTCAGGGATGTATTTCACTGTAAAAGTACCAGTATGTTCAGTAAAGCTTTCTCTAGCCTGTAGTGCCAGGCAGTTTTTGTATAAAATTTACATTCCTTAATTGTGTTTGGGGTTGTGTTTTTTTTTTTTCTTGCCTTATAGGAGGAGTCATTAACTTGTCTGTGCCGGTCGTACTACCTGTGACAAGCGAGGACAAAGAGAAGCTAGACGGCTGCACTGCCTTTGCGCTGGCCTACGGGGGCCACCGGGTGGCCATTCTCCGCAACCCTGAGTTCTACGAGCACAGGAAAGAGGAACGTTGTGCGAGGCAGTGGGGGACGACGTGCAAAGAACACCCGTACATCAAGGTTACAGCTGAAACCTTTTAAAACCCTGTTTGATAAATTACATTCTGTCAGTGTTGATTGGAGGAGGGTTGCAATGGCTTATGGGCACCAGCTGGACCAGACTTTATTTTTATCTTTACAAAGAAATGGTAATCTCTTTATCTTTTGTTTCTTTGCAGATGTATTATATTATTCCCCACCCCCACCTCCCCTTTTTCTTTCCTGAACTGGATCTTATTAAGAGGCGTTCTGTTTAGTACCTTTTCTAGATGTTAACTTTTTATATTCCACCAGTTTTAATGCCAGGCTTTTCCCCCGGAAATCATACCACAGTTTGTGGAATTGGTTGCATGTGGAGCTTTACATTATTGTACTACTCGCTTTTCCATCCACCAAACAGAGAGATAGCACAGGCAGTGGTACTCCAAGCATTTTTGGCCTCTCATTTCTGAAAGGTTGCCTTGTGCCAAGTGGATTTTGTGTGTATACAGAAACTGATGTGGTCCAAGCTAAATGTATGTTTTATTGTCCCAGCATGGCATGACTAGTGTGTGTTGGACAATATTTCTTTGATCTATGGCCAGTGCAGCACAAATGTAGTTTCATAACAGAAAACAACCTAGCACCAAGACCAAGGTTAAACATAATACTATCCACCTACTTTGCTTAACATTTGATAACCTTTTGTAGGCCTTTAAATAAATATGTATGATTTTGGTGAATACCTAAACCTCAATGTAGTACTTGGGGTTTTGTAAATACTGTGTTGGCAAGGTAATAATCATACCAATATAATACATTTTTTTGCCGATTTTATTCTCTTTGATTTCCCCACCTTTGCATTTAATATGCAAATGCATTCTCCCTAGTTGGTTATTTAAGAGATTGACCATAAGTTCAGAGCAAAATTTGGAAATTAATTACATTTGTAATTATCAAATAGTGAAATAAGAAGGGCACGCAGTGTAAGAATTTAAGGCTGTGAATCTTTTTTTCTGGCACTATGCAGTTGACTATATAACACATCAGTATAGTTAGTGTTTCATAAACCCAGTGCTCCAGACAAAACATTTTCCTTAGGAGTCAATGGCTCCTAGCCAAAAAAAGAATGGTCGTCAAATCCAACTGCTGGATGCCACTTCAGGAGCAAATGGGTTGTTCTCTTATTCAACTGCTTAAAATACAACAACTTGCAAAGACTTTAGTGATACTAAACCAGTAACTTATTGTCTGTACTCACTTGTTTGTTGCCTCTTATGCTGAATGGTTAATCTTTGCAGCTGATGACTTAGCAGGTTTATATTTTAAATATTTTGCAAGTGTTGTGTATGGAATTGGTGACGACACCTTTTAATTGTGTACAGTTGTAATATGGGAAACAGCATGCTGCAGCTCCCATGCTCAGTGTTAGTGAAGTCCTGATCTGACAGCATGTAACACAGACAGCTCTTATGATTACATGTTCACGTTTATTTTTCAGTAAAAGCAAGTTTAAATTGCAGTGAATTTATTCTGCTTTTTACAATATTAAATGCACCGCAGCAAGCACACTGTCATATAGTTTAGATATTTTCTTTAGCACAATCTGAGAGCTAAATTTACTGAATGGTGTTTTTTTTTACTGCACTTAAGTAAGCTGCAGTACATTTCATTTTTTATTCCCTAAATGTTTGTTTGTTTTTTTCTCTGCAGTACAAATTACAGTCCCAAGTAATATGTGTTATGCTTTCACCTTTCTTAAAATGGTCAGTTTGAGAAATAAACTTCTGTTTTCCCCGCAACAGCCCTGCGCATTATCAAATCCTTTTTTCATTTTACGTTCTCATTTTCCTAGCTTTAGCGGCAACGAAGTCCTTTATTACTTTAGTATTCAAAATTCTTGGCAAATTCGCTCTTATTTGACAGTACGACCAAATTTACATAATAATATATATTTTGGGAGTCATCGTAGAGCGTAAACACGTCTTGATCAACACCCCCCCCCCCCCCCCCCCCATATCTAAGCACACCCATATTTGTAATATTTTTTAAAAATCATCTATGGCAAAACTCATAGCAGCCTGTTATATAATATATTTTTAGATAAAAAATTATTCGTAAACAAACATGTACTTAAATGTACTTAAAGGGGGGGGGTATTATTATTATTATTATTATTATTATTATTATTATTATTATTATAATATTTAATTCTGACATAGGGTATTTTACTGGGTAAAAAATGTAATTCACAAAATGATGAACGGTGTTAGAAACAATCGTGCTGTGTGTGTATAATATAAATAAATAAATAAATAAAATCCCTTAACACCAACATTGCGTAGCTCATTAAATCATTGAATTGTATTGATGGATTCGATTAACCATTAGCTGCAACAACTGATTTGGTTTTAACATAAATCCGTGATTATATGCATCTAACCAAAATCAACAACATGTGCTTTTAAATTAGCAAAGCTTAACTTTCGCAGTAAATGAAGAGGCTTGCCAACACAAAACATTAATTTACAATGTATTACCTGTTAAGTCTACTTTTGCGCACATACCTTTTCGACTTGCTGAACAAAGATGTAATTGATAACTGTATAAAAGTGTGCTGCAGCATGTCTGCTGCCACTTTCCCACACAACACGAACCTTCTGTCCTGTGTATGTGGATGAGTGTGGGTGAGTCATGTGAGTACTCCAGACCCAATGAGAAGCTCATTCTCTACGGTTGCTAAGGAATACAATAAATAAACATGTCTACAGGTGCCAAATTTGAATGTTGCTGGCGCTATATGAGGTAAACCAAATTTGTACCCCTGACTGTTTTGCGCGCACATAATGACACAGTAAATCTCACAGCACATTAAATCTCACAGCAGTCCGGTTGAGCGCATTTTAGTCATTCTAGTATGGACCCCTATATAAACCACTTTTTTTTTTTTTTTTTTTTTTTTATAGTGCATGATGTTTTCTGCTGTGTAAGGCTTCTTCACAGTAGCATTATTATTATTTATTTCTTAGCAGACACCCTTATCCAGGGTGACTTACAATTGTCACATTTTTTTACATACAATTACATTAGTATTTACACATTATTTTTACATACAATTGCCCATTTATACAGTTGGGTTTTTACTGGAGCAATCTAGGTAAAGTACCTTGCTCAAGGGTACAGCAGCAGTGTCCCCCACCTGGGATTGAACCCACGACTCTCCGGTCAAGAGTCCAGAGCCCTAACCACTACCCCACACTGCTGCCCTATCCAATGAATGTGTATTCCAAACCATTTAAAACTAAACATAATCATGTACTGTATCAAATGTATAAGTAAATTAGTCCAGTGATCAAGAAAAGTAAAATAAATCCAAATATTTGATGTGTGGAGACTTGATAAAAAACTAAAAGATTTTACACTCATTTGACTGAACTATTAAGTATTAAGATGTCCCTATTTTTATTTATTTTTGCATACAGACAAAACCTTTAATTTTTGGGCAGGCAGGAATCAATTCTTGCAGAAATTCCTAGTATGCATAATTTTAGAATAATTTAATTTAGAGTTCAATAAGTAAATGCCACATTTCAAGTTCTTGTTGGTTTATTATGTTAGAGACAATATGAAGTAGTTCAGACACCTACAAACTTTTATATCCATATAGGGTAAAACATGTATTATTTATTGTGTTTTGCATCCTAAATGTATGAACTGTTCAGTAGTTTTATAGACTATGCATTGGTTAATTCCAATGCAAGTTATTTTGTACAGTTAGCAGAACTTATCACTTTAGGTGTCAAAGAAAACTACAAAACATGTGCTATGGAAACTTTTATAAACCATGAACCAGGATGTATTGAAACACCGCAGCTGTTTTGACCAGTGCCAGTTAGATCAATTACATTTTCAACAGAGTCATTTCTCCCATCCGTAAGGTGCCCTTACTTACATTTTTGCATGTACCGAATGGTGGACTACTTTTTCATGACACTGGTGCCATTCATCTTCTTAACACTGTTGTAGATGGTAATGGAGAGTGGAGACTGGCTTGTTGGTGGTGACCTTGAAGTTCTAGATCGAATCTATTGGCATGATGGGCTCGACCAGTATCGTCTCACTCCTGCTGAGCTGAAGCACAAATTCAAGGAGATGAATGCTGGTGTGTATATATTATATATGTGTGTGTGTGTGTGTGTGTGTGTATATATATATATATATATATATATATATATAAGAAAAAAGAGAAAAGGATATTTCAGGTACTTTAAAAAGGTAGAATAATTGATTACAAATCATTTATCAGGACTTTTCGGACTACAAGTCCTTCATCGGCTGAATACAAAAAAAAACAGTGCTTTAAGAAGTTGATAAAAAAAAACAGCTTTATATATAATTAGGGATGCACCGTATCCAGGATTCGGTTTCGGATTCGGCCCAAATACCTACTTTTTGAGCAGGGTTCGGGTTCGGCCGAATACTTAGGATTGGGTGAACCGAAACCGAATCCTATATCCGCCCAGACGCACATTCATTTTAATATATCCCTCCAATGTGTGTGGTTCTTCTTTAAATAAAAGACATGAATCTGGTATTGAACGTAACTTTTGTATTTAATAACAAGAACACGTTTGATGAACTCTGTTGCTGCTCTCAACTCCCTACTGGTGGCGTACGCACTAAACACGCCATGCAGCTGCTGAATACAAACATACCCCTGTATGCAACAGCACATCACGTCACACTTTTAATAGACTAAAGTTATGCAGTAAACCTGTAATATATAGTTATGGCAAACTGTTGTAGACTTTTGTGCTTTATTGCTTTGTCTGAGACGTGTTCTAGAGATCATACTGAGAGAAAAAATAAATAAAAAACGATGCACAACAATATATATTTTTTGTAACTTTACAACTGTCAGATATGCAAGACGTTGTTGAACAGTATGCTTTAGTAAATACAATTTTACATTACTGTAATTTGCCAATACAAGTTGAACCATTTGGGAACTGCTGTGTTTTATTAAAATAATGTTTAAACTATTTCGTAGCCTATTTGATATGTGTTACACACACGGTGCATTTAAATCAACGTGGGTTTTATTTTGCAGGGAGATTCAGGTCACTCATAATTTTATTCCTCATAGCTCTCAGATAGGGTTGTCAACAGGCTCCAGAATCTAGGGACACTTTAAGGCAGGTCAGTTTTTTTTTTTTTTTTAACGCCTTCCTAACTTGCAGTGTATTCGACATGTAAAGTGAGTGCAAATTGCTTGAGCAGTTTACTAAATGTAATTAATTGTTTAATTGTGGTGGAGATTCAATCCGGAGAACCTCGTAACAATGATTAATCGTATTGCTTGATTTTTTTTCAACAGTAAACAATATCTATCAATAGTGCAACACCATTATTACAGATAACTTTGCACTCACCTGCACTCTTTCATTTAACCTTGTGGCAGCAGGTAAAGTTTCTATTTGTTTAATATTTCTTGCTTCACACAGTCCCGCCCAGTCAGAGACTCAGAAAGCCAATTAGCTGCTGTATAGGTCTGATTGATGGAAACGATCCTCGCAAGCATGTGTGTGCTTTTGGTAACAACCAAGTAAAACAATTCAATTAATTTACCGACAGTTTGCACAATTCACACTCACTTTACTGAATACATTGCAGTTTAGAGAGGTGAGTTACAAAACCTGACCTGCCTTAAAGTCTCCCGAGATTCTGGAGCCTGTTGGCAACCCTACTCTCAGATCAGGTGACACAGGTTGAAATGTCATTAAAGAAAATAGTGGGTTATGGCAAAGATGCAGCTCTCCTTTCTTGTAAAGGTAAAGTAAACGGTTCTGTATTTTGACGTTTCTGTTGTGGGGGGAGGGGGCTTGCGGTAAATTTGTGTAAGTTTCAAACTGAAATCTTATTCAGGGATATATTTCCATTCAATAATAAAAATACTATGAACTAAAAGGCTCAAAACAATAGATTGTGCGCATCTCTTGTTAGCAGCTCCCAGTCTGTTTTTCATTTAACAGTTTCCTTCAGTTTTTCTTGACCGTTTTTTTAGATTCAGTGTTCGGCAGAATCTTTTGAGATGGATTTGGTGCATCTCAAAAGATTAATATTAAATAAATAAATAATTAATAAATAATATTACACACAAATTAATAAATAAATAAATAATATTACATACAATTTCCTGCACATGTGTTACATTTTTCATCAGATGTGACTCACAGAAATTCAGAATAAATAAACTGATCAAAACAACTAATATGCCCATAAGCAACTTAGTAGGATATCATTATAATCAACCTTAACAAAGGTAGTTGTTGCCCCTTTTCTCCACAAATATTTTGTCACATTTTATATAGCTAATTTTTTGTATACAGTCATTTGCTTTGTAGTGCATTATTAATAGGTAGAAATGGTCTTGTGTGCAGGTTCCCCTTTGACAATTAATTGTTTTTCACATATTTTTCTAGATGCTGTGTTTGCATTCCAGCTTCGTAACCCTGTTCACAATGGACATGCCTTGTTGATGCAGGACACCCACAAACGGCTAATTAACCGCGGCTACAGACGCCCAGTCCTTCTGCTCCATCCTCTTGGCGGCTGGACCAAGGATGATGATGTTCCACTTTCATGGCGCATGAAGCAACATGCAGCAGTGCTGGAGGAAGGCATTCTTAACCCAGAGAACACTGTAGTGGCTATTTTCCCATCTCCTATGATGTACGGTGGGCCAACTGAGGTAAACAATACTGCATTAACCACTGTTTGAGATTGTGAACATTTTGATTTGTCAACAGCAGAAGAAATATGATGACAGTAAAATGCAACTGCTAATTCACAGAGATACTTCTTTTTCACTCATGAAAGCTTTACCAAAATAAAATGCAGCTGCTTTTCAATTAATACAATTTAGGTTTTTTTTAAATTAAGCCTGTGTTGAAAAACAGGTATTGAAATAAATAGCTCTTTTGATGCTGTTTAAACAGAAAACCCATAGCACTTAAAAGCATTCTGCAAACAAACCAACTCAGCATTTATTAATTTGTAATGGCTCTAACTATGGTCCACAGAAAACCATTAACTGTTTTTTAATACCTTGTAAAAATACAAAAAAAGATAATTTTGATTTTGAGGAAGGAAAATGGCTTTGTTTTCAAATGGGGAGCTTACTGTTTTGAACCCTGTTGTCGTTAAATTTAAGTTGGTAAATCTAGTGGGGTTGCCAGACCAAAGGGTCATTCAAAAGTAATTTGTGTATTATTCTTTCATTTTAGAATCCAGTCTTGTTTTAGTTTTTCTTCAGTGGTTGCTCTGCACACGCCAGATGTATACTAGATATGAATTGTAAAAAAATGATAAACGGTGCCATTGTGTTTTGATTTAACATTTCCAATGACATCAGAGGCTGCCAATAAAGTGTTGTGGCCAGTTAATGAAAAAAAAATGCTGTTGTTCTTTTGATCTTTAAGTGAAGGTAATTTTGGTGCCAGATTTTGTTTTTGTTGAACAACTGATTTAGAGAGCCACATGCTACGAAGTATGGTGATCGGTGGGAAGTGAAGACAGTCTGAGCCTGTGAGAATTTGTAGTGCACATCTGCACGGGAACAACTGAAACTTATTCACATTGTTTTTTGGAAACAAACCATCAAAAATAGAAGTAAATGCTGAGTGTATTCAACACCAGTGCCAACTGAATGATTGTCTAAAGGGAAATACGTGTCAGTAACCAAAGATTATGGTAACAAGACATAATGAATAGCTGTTGGTTTCAAAACAATTGACAATGACCAGTTAATGTCTTATTTATTGTTTTATATTTATAGTACCCATACATTGTACTGTATACAATATACAATAGACACCTAATGTACAGGTATTGGACAACAAAATGGAAACACCAATCTAAAGTCACTTAATAGGGCGTTGGGCCACTATGGTATCCCGCTTTGTGGAGTTCTCGGCGGACCGTTTTTGATGAAACTGGCTGCTCGCACCCAGGTTGAAATTTGCAGTCAATTGATCTGCAGTTGCTCGCCTGTTTTGCCTTGCACTTCGAATTAATGCACGGATATCACGATCCTGGAGTATGCGCTTCCGCCCACTGTTGCCCTTTGCTGATTATGTCTTTCCCTCGGAGTTCCATGCCGACATCACCTTAGACACCATTGCTCGTGAAACATCAGCAAGTTGAGCTGTCTTGGTCACTGAAGCTCCTGCCAAACACGCCCCTCTTTCAAAGTCACTGAGGTCTCATCTTGCAGCCATGCCAGCCATAATTATAGGCAACCAGGCCTGTCCAGCATTTTTATACATGACCCTAAGCATGCTGGGATGTTATTTGCTTAATTAACGCATGAGCCACACCTGTGTGGAAGCCCTTTCTTTCAATATACTTTGTGTCCCTCATTTACCCAGGTGTTTCCATTTTTTGTCCACTACCTGTACATTAATAAGAACATAAGAAAGTTTACAAACGAGAGGAGGCCATTCGGCCCATCTTGCTCGTTTGGTTGTTAGTAGTTTATTAATCCCAGAATCTCATCAAGCAGCTTCTTGAAGGATCCCAGGGTGTCAGCTTCAACAACATTACTGGAGAGTTGGTTCCAGACCCTCAATTCTTTGTGTAAAAAAGTGCATCCTATTTTCTGTTCTGAATGCCCCTTTATCTACCCCTGGTCCTTGTTTCTTTTTTCAGGTAAAAAAAGTCCCCTGGTCCCTTTATCTAATCTCCGTTTGTGACCCCTGGACTTTGTTTCTTTTTAAAGTCCCCTGGGTCGACATTGTCTATACCTTTTAGGATTTTGAATGCTTGAATCAGATCACAGCGTAGTCTTCTTTGTTCAAGACTGAATAGATTCAATTCTTTTAGCCTGTCTGCATGCAACATGCCTTTTAAACCTGGGATAATTTTGGTTGCTCTTCTTTGCACTCTTTCTAGAGCAGCAATATCTTTTTTGTAACGAGGTGACCAGAATTGAACACAATATTCTAGGTGAGGTCTTACTAATGCATTGTAAAGTTTTAACATTACTTCCCTTGATTTAAATTAAACACTTTTTACAATATATCCGAGCATCTTGTTTACCTTTTTTATAGCTTCCCCACATTGTCTAGATGAAGACATTTCTGAGTCAACATAAACTCCTAGGTCTTTTTCATAGATTCCTTTTTCAATTTCAGTATCTCCCATATGATATTTATAATGCACATTTTTATTGCCTGCGTGCAATACTTTACACTTTTCTCTATTAAATGTCGTTTGCCATGTGTCTGCCCAGTTCTGAATGCTGTCTAGATCATTTTGAATGACCTTTGCTGCTGCAACAGTGTTTGCCACTCCTCCTATTTTTGTGTCGTCTGCAAATTTAACAAGTTTGCTTACTATACCAGAATCTAAATCATTAACTTAGATTAGGAATAGCAGAGGACCTAATACTGATCCCTGTGGTACTCCACAGGTTACCTCGCTCCATTTTGAGGTTTTTCCTCAAATCAGTACTTACTGTTTTCTACATGTTAACCACTCCCTAATCCATGTGCATGCATTTCCTTGAATCCATACTGTGTTCAGTTTGAGAATTAATCTTTTATGCAGGACTTTGTCAAAAGCTTTCTGGAAATCTAAATAAACCATGTTGTATGCTTTGCAATTATCCATTGTCGATGTTGCATCCTCAAAAAAATCAAGCAGGTTAGTTAGACACGATCTCCCTTTCCTAAAACCATGCTGACTGTCTCCCAGGATATTGTTACCATATAGGTAATTTTCCATTTTGGATCTTATTATAGTTTCCATAAGTTTACATATAATAGAAGACAGGTTTATTGGTCTGTAGTTACCTGGTTCGGTTTTGTGTCCCTTTTTGTGGATTGGTATTACGTTTGCAATTTTCCAGTCTGTCGGTAGAACCCCTGTGTCAAGAGACTGTTGCATGATCTTACTGTAAGTCAGTGAAATACTGTAATTAGGTTAAGTATTATATACCAATGGAAAATGGATTAAAGTCTACAACCAGGCGATTGTCATTTACAATCAAACAATTTACACTTCTTATATTATTTTTTGATTATTTTCTATATAAAATTATCTACTTACCATTGTTAAATGGCTAGCCTACATCACGCAAGGGAACCATTGCTTCTCCTCAATCCGCACTGGAGGGAAAGCATATTAAGAGGTCACAGTCCTTGAGTGGGACATCCGCTTGGCAGAGGTTGCACGCACTTTCCAGGATCAGTTCAGGAAGCAATTTACGTGGCTTTACGGCCTGTGATTCACAACGCAACCAAAACAGCTACTATCCTCAGCGCTCTGATGTTTCTGATATTGTTTCCTCTTTGAGACAGCTAACTGCCAGGGAGGATATCACCAGAGCTGATCTTCGTCAACAAAAAGATTAAATTAATCAATGCAATGCTCGTATTGATGCTATGCAGGATAAGATGGCGGACCTTGACAGAACTCGCCTTGGTAACGTCAGACTAGTGGGGCTTCCTGAAGGGGCTGAAGGCGATGACCCCATCCACTTTCTTCAGCAGAAAATTCCACATTGGTATTCAACCCTGAACCCCACCAATGACCACCCTTTTCTGGAGTTAAATTGAGTGCATCGTGTATACACAGGTGGCCCTCGGGATTCCAATAAACCACGCACCGTGATATTTCGATTCCTTTTTTACTTAACATTTTCAGGATACAATGGGGTCTATTCATCCCTTGGTCCGGATGGAACGTCGGTATAGATAAACTGACTTTGCTGCAGATTACTACTTTTCGTACCTTAATGGTATGGAAGTGGAAACATCTTCCTCCTTCTGTGACTGGCAGTGGCCCTTCAGGTCTGCACATTTACACTTGTTGTTTCTTGACATTGATGTAGTCATTATGTAAGGTCCTCAAAGGGATAGCTACACTGCAGAGAGTATGATAACCCTATTACGAATACTACTGTGGTTCATTATTAATTTTATTTGGATACGTGGCTGTGTTAATTTCCACAATCTTTATTACTACCTGTGGCGTTAATGTTATCGTTGGTGACAATCTGTACCTTAATTAGTTTCCTAAACATTGAATACATGGGCTACTAGATTATATGCATGTTGATTACAGTTGTTCAATTTGCAGTTCATTTTTCCTACTCACAAGATGGTTTAGCTCACAGCAAGCCCCCTCAGGGTAGTCTGGTTCATCTTGACAATTGTTGGATTGGTGGGGAGGGAGGCCAGGAAGGTGGAAGCAGGGAAGGGGAGGCTGAGATTTGGGGGTAGATAGGGAGCGGAATCAGCAAGTGAGAGGAAGTACAGATGTTAACTGAGGCTTGAGATTTATGATATGCAATGTGCTCCCTCTGGCTCTTCTTCTGTCATCCTAAATTTTTGTAACCACGGTCCCTTCTCAGTTTATTTTACTGTATTTTTGTCATTACTCTGCTACTGTCCTATAGGATATTGCTATGTGATGAGTGCCGAGTCGGTGATCTTTCTCCATCACATATCTGTTTTCTGAGTGCTACGTCTTTTACTTGTTCACTCTCTCTGATCTTTATTCCTATCTTGGGCCATGGCTAGTGTTGTCATTAACTCTTAGAATTTAGGAGGGGCCAATCATCCTATAAAGAGAGCCCAGTGCTTAGATTATCTCTGAAGAAAAAAAGATTGATATTGCATGTTTGCAGGAAACTCATTTGGTTTCAAGTGATGTTGCTCATTTTCAAAATAAACATTACAAGGTAATTGCATATTGCTCTGCTCAGAATAAGCATAGGGGTGTCCTTATTCTTGCCATGAGACAGTTGTACCTCAAAATTTGTCTCCAAGGTTATGATTCGGAGGGGAGATTCAGCTATGTGACTACCCTGTTGAATAACGTAGAGGTTTGTATTGCCGCTCTATGCACGAAATATCTTAGACGCACAGTTTTTCGACCAGATGAAACATACATTGGCCTCATTGGGGAATATCCCTGTTACAGTGGCACAGTTGTTTGAGTAAGATTAAGTTACAACCCACATAGTATAGCCTAGTCACCATTCTGTTATTATTAACCCTGTTAGCACTACTGTAAGTAACTTTACAGAAAGATACCTCTCTTCCAGACCTATATACAGAACTGCAGTGCTGAAAGAGTTACTATGCAAGTTCAAATGTGTTCGCCTTACAGTAAAGATTAACAGAAAGAAAAAAAGTTCTGCTAACCAATGGTTTCATGATTTGATATGAAACATCACATTTTTAATAATCTCTTTCTGAAATTAGTAAAACACTTTATGCAGTGTTTAAAAGCTGTGCATGTTACAGCTCTCAACTTGATTTTGGTGACATATCCCTCACTTCAAGACAGAAGGCTGCCCATTAAAAAGGAAGCATGGAGCCAGGCACACAATCCTCATGTTCTTCTGGCCATAAAATGTAACCAACTTTCCAGGCAGACCAATAAATTAAATCTACTTAATTTTCAAGAAGATTGTTCTGCTTTGGTAGAAAAGGCTGAGACAGACATAAATGTTGTGACTTTTTTTTTTTAATAACAAACCATTTAGTAATATAGGATGCTACATAAAATGAAGCTTGCAATGGATTATAATACATTTCAGACTTGTGTTGGTTGTTTTATTTATTGCCTTTCCAGTTGTTTACAGTTCTTGTAGTTTTTATTGGGGGTTTAGATCTACACGAGTTACTTAACCAAACTCAAGATCAGCTGCAGTATTATTCTAAAAATTTCAGGCTGCACTGATTTATACATGATACATTAATAATAATAAAATACAGATTTATCAAAATCTTGATGCATCCTACATGGTTTGTATTCTGATTCAGAGTTTATGTATTGCAATGTATAATTTGAATAAATGCATTGTTTGATACTTGAATACATGTACCAATGTATCTCATTAAGGCCTTTTAAAAAGACAGCTGATTTATATAATTATAATTTTACCTCTTGACACATTTTTATACTTTAATTACAGCAGTCCATAGGGTCCATTATGATCATGTTTCATAATACGTATCATATCGTATAGTGACATGCTTATTGTATCCTTTTGAGAGCAGAACAGTGTTGCATCAACTAGCCAAACTGTGTACAGGCTGGACGGATTTGTGAGGTACACATCTGTAAATGGTCTAATTTAATTATTGTATGATAACCAATTACATTGGCTGCAGCTAGTGATGCAGTGGTACTATAGTAGTTTCTGCATAGGGTTTTGTAAGCTGTTAATTGTAATTGGTTTCATTTTACAGGTGCAGTGGCACTGTAGAGCTCGCATGGTTACTGGAGCAAACTTCTATATTGTTGGCCGTGACCCGGCTGGAATGCCTCACCCTGAAACTGGGAAGGACCTGTACGAGCCAACACATGGTGCTAAAGTGCTGACAATGGCCCCCGGCCTGATTACTTTGGAAATCATTCCTTTCAAGGTTGCAGCTTATAACAAGAAAAAACAGTGCATGGATTTCTATGACCCTAAAAAGTAAGTATAATTTTATGTTAACAAGGAGAGATTTCAGCCAATTTATCTCAGCCAACCTTTGTTTTTTTATATTTTCTAATATCCCTCATCCCACAACTGGGGGTGCATTACGAGTACTCAAGCACGACAAATTTTGAGTTCTTAAGTACAGGAATGCTAGTCCAATAAAATTTGTGAGTTCTCACTCTTGCAGCCATGTGAGGTAGCAAGGGAAGGGATTAAAAAAAAACTTTACTCTTTGAAATGAATTGAATACACTTACCCATTGCATATTGTAGGAATATAAGGATCTAGTAATATTTTTATACAAACAAACTTGGATACTTTCTTATTTAAAATGCACCTTTTCATGCAGTTCATGTACTTTGTTTGGTGAGCTGGAGGCTTTGATGCAAAACTTATTAATTGCACACATGTGAGGGCATTGAAGACTCTTGACTAATGAATATCATGCAATCCTACACTGTATGAATAATTAATGATGTTTCAGCTAGTTGTAAAGTTAAATTCCTAGCCTTGGCATGGATTAAAGTCACTCTGAGTAGACATCGTTCTTGAAATGGCTTTTTTAAAGGACCACCTTGTTTTTACTGTATATACTTTATTAAGTTTTTCAGTGCCAGTAAAATTTTAAATTGTATAATTTATGCAAGATATGGGTAATATGAACTTGACTTTACCTCTTGAGGTTTCCTAAAATGTTTGATTGCATTTCCCTTTCAAGTATGAAATGTTATCCACTACCGATTTGGGATATACCTCTGCGTAGCCCGATTTGTACCCGAGATGAATGCTGGTCATCTACAATGACTGGGGCTCTCGATGAACCGCCTCAAAAGCTGTCTGACACCTTCCCAGACAGCCAATTTATCTGGGGGTGTATTTGGACTCAAGGTCTATGATCGCCCCTCTGTCGGCTAACTGCTGGCGCTGTTCCAAAAGATTCTAGGCCTGATGGCTGCAGCTTCTCAAATCCTTCGCCTGGGTCTCCTTCACATGTGTCCTCTCCAGGCCTGGTTCAATCACAGGGTTTTCCAACCTGCTGCTGATCAATACAGCCTGCTCGCTGTGTCTCTTCACTATATGAAAACCCTTTCATGGTGGAAACACCCAGTTCACCAGTGCTTTGGTGCAGCGCTGGGCAGCACCACGAGGAGAGAGGTAATTACTACAGACGCGTCCAACCTGGGCTGGCGTGCTGTATGGAACAGGCATGGAGTACGGGGAGTGTCTGCACCTCAATCTTTTGGAACTGCGGGCAGTTCACCTGGCGCTGCAGAATTTTTCCGGGTGGCCTATGTAAATCACCTATGTGGTCTCCAGTCGCACAACCTTCATCTTGTTGCCAATGAGCTTCTGCTCTGGGTCCACAAAAACCTCCTGTCCCTAAAGGCAGTTAATCTGGCAGAAGCGACGAACTGGGCAACAGCCCTCCTCTCGAGATGGGCTCCACAGTTCGGAGTGGCGGATTCACTGCCCCCTCTTGATCTCCCTGCTGGAGGGCCGGCACCCACATAGCATAGATGCCTTCCCACTGTTGTGGTTGCTACCAGTGCCTGGCAAAAATCTGACAAGAACGGGCTCTGGTGTTCTTGGTAACCCCAAATTGGCCTAGGAGAACCTGGTTCTCGGCACTGGTCCAACACCTGTACGGTCAGCCTTGAGAGCTGCCTGCACGTCGTGCCCTGCTCAGCCAGGCGCAGTGGGACCCTGTGGCATCCCAACCCAGTGGCATCCCAACCCAGTGAGCCTACAGCTGTGGGTTTGGCCCCTGAGCCGCTACAACAAAGCCAGCTTGATCTCCCAGATGAGGTTATTGCAACCCTCCAGAATGCCAGGGCTGCTTTTACCAGTATCAGTATACAGTGTCACAGTTAGCTACCTGGGGTGATCAACTGGGCTGCGGATCTCCTTTTGAGGGGGGTCCCCAGCCGTGCAGAGTGGAGACTCCATATTGAGGTCTTAAGCCTCATTTGGGAGCGATTCGGTAGTGCAGAGGTAGACCTCTTTGCCTCTCAGGAGTTGACACACTGTCCCCTGTGGTTCTCCATAACAGGAGACGGGGACCTCTAAGGGTAGATGCACTGGCACACCTGTGGCCAGCACATCTACTCTATGCGTTCCCAGCCCCATACTGGCCCAGGAGAGTTGGTTCTTCTCTTTGATGCAGCTCCTGAGCAGCCAGCCTTGGGAACTGCCTATATACCACGACGTGCTCAGCCAGGCACAGGGCACTTTGTGACACCCCAACCCATTCCCTGAACGACTGCATTTGTGCCGTCTGGGGTTATCGAATAGGGTGATTGACACCCTACAAAACGCCAGGGCAGCTTCTACCCGTTGCCAATATGGGTACAAGTAGGGCATGGTGCTTGTCTCGTATTTTTAAACCCACGACATGCCCAATGGCAGCTATACTGCAATTGTTACATTACCTTTTTGGCAACCATTTCGGTGTGCCATGTAAAAATCGATTTAGCCTCCCTAGGAGCAATTTTTTGTCTGTTATGGGGCCAAGTCCCAGGGGCAGGTCCGGTCTAAGTGGAGTTTGTATAAGTGGTTGACGGGCACAGTTTAAGACTGCTTATGAAGGTCACCGGTGAAGGAGAAGGTCACCGGCCATTCCGCCAGGGGTCAGGGAAGGGGTCAGGCAACTTCATGGGCTTTTCTACAGGACACATCTGCCCAGGACATACGCAGTGCAGTGGTGTGGGCTTCCCCCCATACCTTTACCAGGTTCTACCGATTTGAATGTCGTGGATCTGCAGAACCCTGGGTTCAGCACTAGAGTGCTGATGGCAGCTTGCCAGTGCAGAACATTAGAGGTGAGTTCACCCTAAATGTTCTTTCCAGTTATTGCTTGGATACTGATTTAACACGCACAAGATGGTTTCGGCTTGGCTTTGTAGCTCAGTGTTTTACAACCATGCCTTTGCGACAGCTTGGATATACTCACCCATTCGTAATGGTTAATATTCCCTATTTGAAAGGGAACGTTCCCTGAAATAAGAATATTAAACCTAACTTTGAGGTTGCGGCATTCATGGTCGCAGTTCTCGAAGGAAATGATATCGTTGTCGGTGTGCATGGCTCCTATATTGCTCACACGGGCGGAGCAGCAGCCACGTCACACTGCTCTGACGAGAAGTCTTTGGTATAAGTTTTCAGGTTCGGGTGTCCAGGCGTTTTTTTGCCTGTATTTGACTCTTCCTATAAAAATTCACAAAAACATATTTTTTTACAGTAGGAAATTGTGTCCTTTTTTCAGAACACTCTAGGGAACATTATGAAGTACTTCAGAAACCATACAAAATTTTCAACTTTTTTTCAACAGTATTTTATTTATTTTTTTGTTAAAAAATGTTAAGTAGTTATTATGTCTTCTGTTCAGAGATACATGTACAAAAACATGTTATTTTATGACCCTATATATATATATATACAGTGCCTTGCAAAAGTATTCAGACCCCTGACCAATTCTCTCATATTACTGAATTACAAATGGTACATTGAAATTGTGTTCTGTTTGATATTTTATTTTAAAACACTGAAACTCAGAATCAATTATTGTAAGGTGACATTGGTTTTATGCTGGGAAATATTTTTAAGAAAAATAAAATCAACCCCCACACATTAATACTTGGTAGAGCCACCTTTCGCTGCAATAACAGCTTTAAGTCATTTGGGGTAAGTGCACACAGTGTCGGAGTGATTTTGGCCCATTCTTCTTGGCAGATTTGCTCCAGGTTGTTCTGGTTGGTTGGACGACGCTTGTGGACCGCAATTTTCAAATAGTGCCACAGATTCTCAAAGGGATTGAGATCAGGACTTTGACTGGGCCACTGTAGGACATTCACCTTTTTGTTCTTGAGCCACTCCAATGTTGCTTTGGCTTTGTGCTTGGGATCATTGTCCTGCTGAAAGGTGAATTTCCTCCCAAGCTTCAGTTTTTTAGAGGACTGAAGCAGGTTCTCTTGCAGTTTTTCCCTGTATTTTGCTCCATCCATTCTTCCTTCAATTTTAACAAGATGCCCAGTCCCTGCTGATGAGAAGCATCCCCACAGCATGATGCTGCCACCACCATACTTC
Organism: Acipenser ruthenus; assembly: GCF_902713425.1. Classification (NCBI taxonomy): domain Eukaryota; kingdom Metazoa; phylum Chordata; class Actinopteri; order Acipenseriformes; family Acipenseridae; genus Acipenser; species Acipenser ruthenus. The sequence goes on along the minus strand of NC_081190.1, from coordinate 71,822,263 downwards.
ACTGTAGGGACGGTGTGTCTTGCGGCATGGGCAGTGTTAGGTGTGCACCACACATAGCGCTTTGAGTTTTGGCCAAAAAGCTCTATCTTGGTCTCATCTGACCACAAAATCTTTTCCCACATCGCAGCTGGGTCACTCTCATGCTTTCTGGCAAACTCCAGACATGCTTTCAGATGGTACTTTTTGAGTAACGACTTCTTTCTTGCCACCCTCCCATACAGGCCAGTGTTATACAAAGCTCTTGATATGGTTGACTGGTGCACCATTACTCCACTCCCAGCCACTGAACTCTGTAGCTCCTTCAAAGTGATTGTTGGCCTCTCTGTGGCTTCTCTCACAAGTCGTCTTCTTGTTTGAGTGCTGAGTTTTGAGGGACGGCCTTTTCTTGGCAGTGCCTGGGTGGTGTGATGCAGCTTCCACTTCCTGATTATTGATCCAACTGTGCTCACTTGGATACTATTTTGTACCCTTTCCCTAATCTATGCATTTGTATTACTTTATCTCTAACTTCTGTAGAATGCTCTTTGGTCTTCATTTTCCTTCAGATTCACAGCCTGACCAATGATCCTTCAACAGTGGGGGTTTTATCCAGAAAATGTGACCGCAACTTTAATGGTTCACAGGTGGAGGCCAATGGTAAGGTAATTGTGTCCTCGTTAGGGCAATTTCTTTCATCGGTGTAAACTGTGGGTTGAATACTTATGCAAGCAAGATATTTCAGTTTTTTATTTTTCTTAAAAATATTTCTCAACATAAAACCAATGTCACCTTAAAATAATTGATTTTGAGCTTCAGTGTTTTAAAATAAAATATCAAACAGACCGAAATTTCAATGTACCATTTGTAATTCAGTAATATGAGAGAATTGGTCAGGGGTCTGAATACTTTTGCAAGGCACTGTGTGTGTGTGTGTGTGTATATATATATATATATATATATATATATATATATATATATATATATATATATTAAAACACATGGGACGTAATAAATGTTCTAATGCAATTATGTCCATGTCTTTTCTTATACCTCTAAACAAGTTTCTCTGAAGCAGGCTGTCCCTCTGTGCTGCCAAAACTGTCTCTGCCCTTGAGACACTAAATGCTCCTTTCAGTCACATGAAAGAAAACGATCAGGAAGTTAAATACCTCCCCTATCCATTGATATGTGTTTCAAGCCTGTACTGCAAAGTACTGTGGCCCTGTAAGTCATCATCACAAAGTGCATTTTTTATTGTGTTTACACGATCGTAATCCTAGGAGCCCACTTCAGTAAGATCGTGTTAACACGATCCTGGTCCTTAAAGGGTTAACTTTAAAGTCTGTTTCAAAGCTCTTTTTAAAATGTCTGCTCTAGTGCACTGATAATGTAAGGATTATTACCCACACTGTCAAACAGGTAACACAGAAATAACTATGATGTGGTATGGAACAGAAAAGCCAGAGCACTTGCTCTTCCTGCAGTGATTTAGAGGACAGATCTCAAACATTAGTGCACTAGATCGGACATTTTGAAAAGACTTTAAAGTGGAGTAAAAAGTTGTCCGTTAAGTCAAAAGAAAAATTACAGGTACGTTATTTAAACAGTTGTAGCAACACATGGGGACATATAACACTTTTTCAGAACTCCGCTACTTACTCTTTAAGATGATGTGTGTTAGATTGTCAAAGCTTGACCAACACCCCTATTTAGTGTACTATACAACACTAGAGTAAGCATCCTTTTGTTGTACATGATAATTGACCTACGTCCTATTTAATCCATTGTCTCATCCAGAGGATTGTCAGAAGTGTGCTATCTGTTATGATGGCTTTGTGATTTAGACATCTAAAAACAAGGAGCTGGCCCAAGGTTGGCATGTTCCTTTTTATAGCTGTATTGAGTGGAGAGAAAGTGTTTCTACCTTGGCTGAACTGCAACTTGTGACCTTGAGGAAAAAAAGAGTAATTGCCAGAGCCAGTTCAGCCCATTTGTTCTGCTGAGAAATACACTTACAGTATACTTAAAATAGACAGACCAGCATAACAAAAAAGTGATATGTTGATCATCAGTAATACTTTATACTCCAATAGGACAGATCGCTTTATTTTTGGTGTAAAATAATCCAATCAAAATGTAATACTTTTACAGACCCTGAGTAAAACATTATTAAAACAGCTTTCTGTTTTTAAATGGTGATCATATTTGGAATAGGAATGACTATTAAAGATTTTACAGCCTGGAACACATTACTATACATAGATATGGTTTTTCTAGAATCTATAAAGACCAGGTTGACTGTGATCATGGTATACTTTTGGTCTCAATAAAGTGTGTTGTGTGTGGTGGTGTGTTTTTTTTTTTTTTTTTTTTTAAATATGGCCATTCCCTAAAAATGTAACATTTAGTACAGGTGGGCAAATGTAACCAGTGGTGCTTTTTGATAGTTCTTTTTAAATAATCGGGCACATCTGGAATATGTTTCTATCTGTTAAATGAATCTGGGAAGCAGGGTTAGGGAGTGATACTGCTGCTGACACCAAGCACAACATGTTAACACTCACTAATGTTGGGAACAAGAATATGCAGATCCAGGAAGTCAGCCAGGGAGCTCAAACTCTGAACTGTTGTTTTGGCCTACTGGCATTGCCCCTTAGACTCTACTTTATGCAATTTTAGGATCCACATTGGCAGTGTTCATATGATAGAAGCATATGCTTACCTATTGAGCTGCTCACTTTTAGACACACAAAAAAGACTTCAAGTGCTCATGAAAAATACTAACTCCAAATAGGATTCTCAAACTGAACAAATTATGTGTTTGGAATTATTTATTTGCAGCAGAAACTTAAGCTTGGTAGCTTGGTGCTTGGGAACTATTGAGTGTGAGCATGTAGTTTTTAAAATTATATTTATTTTAATGTTTGTTGGCACATTCTTTTTTTTGAAGAGTTTGCAAGTAAATGGCTTGGTGTAGTCTAATTAAGTATCCTAAACCTACACTACACACACACACACACACATACACACACACACACACACACACACACACACACACACACACATACACAAGAATGCAACTGTAAGAAAAGAAAAAAAAAATGTTATATAATTCTTTGTTGATAAACACAAGCGTTTTTTTTTTTTTTTTTTTTTCAACTAAGCATTGGTCAATTATTAATTATGGGATTGTGAAATTTGCTTCTTTTATATAAAAATTACGAATATAAAGTTAATTCTTGGCATCATTAGTTAAGGGTTTATAGTTTTTCTCATTTAATGTTTTGTTTTGTTTTTTTCAGCCATGAAGATTTTGACTTCATCTCTGGAACACGTATGCGTAAAATGGCACGCGAGGGTCAGAATCCACCAGCAGGTTTCATGGCTCCCAAAGCCTGGGCTGTGCTGGCTGAATACTATAAAACTTTGCAGAATGCTTAAGTTTTATTAAGTGCAGAACAATCTTTTAACATGTAATGTATTTCACTGGGACCACACAATTACTATTCCCACTACTTTGTTGTGGTGTGTGTCAGGAAGTTATTTCCCAAATGCAGACCTATGCTTCTAAATCTATCGATGTCTTATGGGTTCTATTATATGTTGGCACCTAACAAAGTAGTGTTTTTATGGGTGTGTTTTAATATGGCTGCAAAATGGCCTACCTTTCTGTTACAGTACTGTATAAAAATGAAAAACCGATGCAATTGTTAACTTTTTTAAATGGGATATGCTACAGTAATATCGCCCTACTAAAATAGCTTTACTATTTGGGAGAAATATGGATTGACATTTCACCCATCAAATTTCCTGTCAATTGCCTTTCCTTGTCAAGGAAATTTAAAAATAAAGTGTAAAGTTTAAAAAAAAATCTTAATCATGTTAAAATTACATAACTAAATACATCACATATCTAATTAAGGCCCTTTTAAGCTTTGAAACCTACTCCTAATGTAACCAGGGAAACATGATCATTTTTTTTTTTTTTTTAATTTTTCAAATTGGCTATTTTACTTTCTATTCCTTTTATTTTCTTTCTTTAAGCCCAAGTTACATGGCTGATTTTTTTTTTTATTTATTTATTTATTTATTTATTTTTAATATAAATTAAACACTTTAACTTCAGAAAATTAAACACTTTTATAGAGTCCAGGAAAAATAAACAAGTTCCTCTTCATACAAGATGCCGGTATTACAGCAGGTCAATAATAAATAACCGGAGTGACTAAGGGACAGACCTGTCTTATTTTGTAACCTTATTGTATGTCTAACAGTGTGACAATAAATATCTATATTGACATTATTGTTTCAGTAGTCACATGCTTTTGTCAAGTAACATAAAAACCTTTGATTTTTTTTTTTCTTGTTTGAATGACATATTTGTAGAATAAAGTATATTGTAATTATTTTGAAAGCTGGGTTCAATTTTGGATTGTCTCCTTGTTTAGACACTGGCTCGAATAACAAAACCACAAAAGGTTTGGCACAATATGCAGTGGGCACCTTGCAGGCAGTCTTAAAAAGAGAAGACGAGGACTGAACTAACTCTAACTCAACTCCCTCAGACTCGAGAGCTGTTTCCACAGCACAAAGTTTCCATTCTCAGGTGCATGCTTAGATATGTGTGTTTTTTTTTTTTTTTTTTGCTTTTTTTTTCAGCACTGTGTTCTTGAGCCTAATTTGCCCAGAGTGACTATTTTCCTGAAGTATGTGGTATTTCCTGAGTGAAGTATTTTCCTGATTTTGAGCCCTGTGTGCTCCCTTAACCTGCCAAGAAAGCAATCATTAGAACAGCATGCTCATTGAGAAAGGTGTTCAGAACAGGGTTCACGCCAGTGGTGAGTGATGTTGGGACAGCTGGTGCCAGTCCAGCACCGTGCTTGAGCACCAAAAAGCCTCACAAAACAAACACTTAACAACAATAATAATAAAAAAAATTAAAAGAAACTTCACAACATCGGCTGCTAAAATCCAACCTGTTCAATCAGAAACATTTCATTGGTTCCAGACTCCTCTCCCAAAGTTTAGCATTTTGATTGGTTCTTCTGTCCTACCTGCTCGCTCTGACATAGTTTCAGAAGGACGGGAACAGGTTAATGAATACCGTATAACGGGAAATTTTGGTTGGTATTAAATTCAGCGGATTTGTTACCTTGGTAGATTTTGACGGTTTTTGAATTGGCGTTTTTCACTTAGCACGTTCACAAAGAAATGCCACAGTTTTGTATTTCTATTTTTAATTTCAAAAACATTCAAATACATGTTTACTTAATGAAATCTGTCTTCTAAAACAGTATCTCGTTATAGCATCTACAATGTCACTGCAGCAACTTGGAGAACAACAAAGATGGCCTTCTAAAAATGAGTTACAATATTTATTGCTATATAGTCCTTTAAGATACCATTATTATTATTTATTTCTTAGCAGGCGCCCTTATCCAGGGCAACTTACAATTGTTACAAGATATCACATTATTTTTCATACAATTACCCATTTATACATTTTTTTTTTTTTACTGGACCAATCTAGGTAAAGTACCTTGCTGACAGGTACAGCAGCAGTGTCCCCCACCTGGGATTGAACCCACAACCCTCTGGGGAAGAGTCCAGAGCCCTAACCATGACTCCACACTGCCAGTAATTGGAAAGGATTAATAGCTGCAGTACACTTTAATGATAGGCATTTGCTAACTCAGTTTTAAAACATAGCTCTGTTTCACTAACATAATACAGTGGAATGTTCACAATATCATTTAGAAATTGTAGGACAGTATTGCCACGTGTGAAAACTTTAACAATGAAGCCGAAACAAAAATGCTTTACATTTAAAACAAATTAATAGACTAGCAAGCACTGGCAAAATCAACTCATTTTTATACAGTGCAGTATAAAAATGAGTTATTTGAGTTATACAATAAGTTATTTATTTTAACATATTGTTTAGGGACATTGTGATACCTGCACAATGGGTGTCTTAATAGTAGTATCTACAAGGAATCGACAATAACAGTCCAAAGCAAATTCGGAATAAACTATTTTGGCTGTTACAGTACTTTAATTAACCCCTTGTAAAAAAAAATAAAAAAAACACAAAACTGCTTAGCATAAAAAAAAGAACAGTTGTACAGGTACCACAGTAGCAGGTGCAGTTTACACAGCCTCGGAGTTCCTGATCTCATCATAAATTCCAGGTTTTCTAAATCCATTGATGTAAATGTCTGGTCAGCTTTTAATTTTTTTCAAGCTAATTGGCTTCATCACACTGCCATTCTCATATTCACGTTGACATTTGAAACATTCTTTCCCTTGCCCAGTACTTCTTTAACCTTTGCTGCATACCAGTCTTTCAGAGGCTGGGATCACTCACTGTATGCCACACTCTGATTGGTGGAAGAATTATTGGCGATCCAATCAAAACCAAAATTTCCTGTTATACGGTATACATGAGAAGCCCCGTATAATCACTGAGTTTAAGAATGTAACGTTAAAATTTAAGTAACGTAATTAATTTGCAGAGTCAGTGTGATACCTCGAAAAAAATGCGCTAAAGAACCTTGTAGAACACACGTGTAGTTGCACAGTTGTTCAAAGTAACATTGCAGTTAAAATGCCTACCCCTTTACCATTAAAGACTGTACAGTATTTATCGAGATTACTCATGACTTCAAGGTAATGTTGCATTTTACCCCCCTGAAAATACATTTTACTCTCTGTTCATATTAGAGGATAGAGGAAGTTTCACATAACTGATGTGAAATGAAAATAGCTAGTCAAAACTGATTTATGACCAGCGGTATGTTAACAAAAATATCAAAACAATCGCAGTTGTGATGAAAAAAGATATTGCAAGAATACGTACAACAAAGCAAAAAGCCTTTACCATATTTTAGTGGTGGAAATTGATATGAGAAAAGATGCAATTTTATTTTAAGTTATGTGTGACTTCAACTACACCTGCAGCTGTATCTGGGATGACAGAGCAGTTAATGGATCAGGATGCACACCGTGTGAACCATGGGATTATCTGAAACAGGTGGACCACCCTGGCAGCAATCCCCAGGACATCAAAAAGCAAACAAGCAACCAGAATCCAGCATTACAGCATGCTACCGAACACCTACAGGTCCAGTTACCTATGCCTCTTCATAAATTGGCAGGGCAGTTTCTGTAAACCTGTCTCCCTTTCATGTAAAATGCACAATAAATATGTGGTAGACTAAATGAATTAATGTTTTAATTCCTGTGGATTTGAAATTTGATTAGGGCATTTTATGAAGTCATGTGGGCTGTGCTGTTTTATATCAAATTTTGTGAATTGAGTATGGTGTCACCATACTACATATTCGATTCCCACAAGGTGTTGTTTATAGTTGCCATGACATTGGTTGAAAACCTCCAACTAAGTTGTGGCTGAACAATAAAGCAGCTGTGCTGGGCTAATTCTCTTTCCAAACTCCATGCCCATTTCTATCCCTTTTACAGACCAGATGTTTCTGGAGGGCAAATTTGAGGTAATATTGCTGGCTGGATCATTTGACTGTCATTTTTCGGAGGGGAGGGGGGACTTTCTCAAATGTCATTGGAAATTTCCCCGGCAGTTCTTTTTCAATACATGGATACATTCTGAAACCTTATTATGTAGAGCTCAGGCTGCTCATTTTCATTCCCACACAGTCTGCAACTTCTGGAAGTTCCCTTGATTTTCACATCATCTTTCCACAAAAAGTAAACTGTTGACTACCAGATTTTATAAATAATACTCTTTTATTCACAAGTTTTTCATTTATTTATTTATTCAACTTTTTTTTTTTAAGGCGAAGCACCTTTTTCATGTCATGTCATGGCATTTGGCAGTAGTGTTACAGAAATGTTATTGTAATTCACATATTTAAATTATAAAAATATATGTAATATGATGCAAATTTATTTTATTTCAGTTCAGATGTAATTGCATTGTTTTGCCCTGCTATATAAATATACATATGTGAGTAATAATTGGGAATACATGTAATAAAAAAAAAAGAATGTAATTCATGTAATTAACTGATACTAAAACTAAAACCGGTGCTCTACTCCTACCTTATAGCTGTTGTTATTGTTATTATTATTTAAAGTAATTCAATACTATTGATATAAAGGCTGTGTAGTAGTAATGATAGAGCTTTTATACTAAGGGTATTTGGAAAAGTTTGTATCAAACGGGGGTGAAATTACAGTACCAGCGCACAGTCCCTAGTGCACCACTAAACTCCACCTTGCTCAGTCTACTTCAGAGCAAGTCCCAAAGGTAAAATATGTTGAATACTTATACTCATGTTGAATACTCTATAAAGGCAGGCTACATCAATTGTGTGATTTGTAGTCATGTGACAAGCTGGTTATCCAAGGGAGACTTGTCACCAGAGTTGAGTTTGGTGGGCCTAAGTTTTTGGGCCTCTTTTTAGCACAGCAACTTTCAAGTCTCTAGAATTGGAAAACTTATGAAAATGTAAAACTTTTAAAAGAGCAAGCACAATGATCTTTTATAATTACGTGTTCGGCTAAGTCAAATTCTAATGAATAGCTGGTATCCACCAAAGGGCAGATCATTTGTGAAAAAGCTTCATTCTTACTGCACATTCCTTTAAATAGTAATAATATGAATAATAATTAGGAATAAAATGCGTGCAACAGAATGTGAGATCAAATTGAGAAATTAAGTCATGCATTTGTAAGCATGTAGCATGTGTTACTTGAAAAGATTTCAGCAAAACATTCACTTAAACATGGAAGTACACCACAAATGTCAAAACAAATGCTTTTAAAAATAATTTCAATACAACCCCAAAAGCGGCAATCAAATCTTCTGGTTTGCAAAGTGAGTGACATGAATAAATTACCTCTGCCATTTTTCAGTGTGGGTCTGTGTACTGTACATCCCCTGGTTGCAGTGTGTGCTTCGCACTGATGTTTTGGATTTCTTTATTAGATTTACTCTTTCTATCTATAAAAGTTATAAATGCCCCACCAGTAAAAAGACAAAATCCATTCAATGTTTAAACCATTTGCCCAAGGGGATTCGGGGTTTCAGAGGCAAAATATCAGAATATTTCATTTCCTAATGACATTTAACATTGTTCTTTACAATCAAAAGCAATGGACCCATTCCATCCCTGGAATCTTGTTTTCATTAGACTCTTTGAAAATACTTTATATTTCCTAGTTTGAACTTCATAACACATCCTTCTGTAGAACTAAAAGTTAGAAGTGTGTCTGGATTTTGGAGCATAGGTCCCCACAGAAAACATGTATTAGTTGCCTTGCTATGAAATGCTAATATAATATAAAGGGATAGTAAAATCATAGAAAATGTGTGGCAAAGTAAAGCAAGCTGAAAAAATAAGAAAGCATGTGGAAAAATGTTAAAAGTGTGTAGTAAAAATGTAAAATGATGTAAATTCTACAAACATTCATCCATAGTTTTCTGGGAACTGTTGATAACAATACTGAGCTTGTGTGTAGGTTGTTGGTTGAGGGCTTTGGAAAGCAAAACTTAATTCGATTTTATGGTTCATCCAACACTTAATCACCAAGGTAAAATAATTTCCAAGGATTTTTCAACCTTGTTCCTAAACATATTTTATTTTACTTTATTTTATATTCTCCAAAACTCCATATAAATGCATCTTGATCCGTGAAAGAAAAACATCATATTATATGATTTCTATGTCAAAAAGCCATATTACATGGTTTGGAATGCAAAACCATGCAACAAAACTGAAATGTCTCTAAACAGAGTGCAAGATGCTTTGAATAGCCTTAATAAAATTGCAAGTCATAACTTCAACATCTACCGTTTCTAACACCCGGTGACAATAATTAAATGATGATGACTCTACTGTGTAATAATTGACCACGACGGGAGTTCTGCGTTCTGAGCCAAAGGCAAACTATTGATTGGCTGGTTTTGGTGGATAATAAAATTAATTTGGACCAATTGTGTCTTTGTTTAGTATTTTCTGTCCAATAGATGTGAACTACACTTAATAATACAGCAAGTAAAAAAGGAAAAGCCAGCACTTGCATGGATTGATTTTAAATTTGATTCACGGTTGGTGCTGAGACGTTCCAGCGGGCATCTACCGTCTATTAGACCCCACTAGAGCTGAAAGTTGATTGGCTGATGCTACTGAATCGTTTTCTAATATCCAATAAGCATTCATTATTGACCCAAAAAATTGAAAGAGATAATAAATAAATAAATAAATAAATAAATAAATAAAAAGATGTATCTCTAGTTAAATCTTACTTAACTAGTCTTACCTAGGCCTAATCCATAGCTCCTGGTTAAATTTCTGGGTTGTGTTTTCTTTTTGAATTGTGCACTATTACGTTTGGTGTGGTGATTTTGTTTGTAGGTACACTTTTAATATATGTACTTAATTATTCACTTGTGGTTTCTTTTTGTTTATTTTATCACAGGTGTTGTTTGACTGCCCTTCTGGGCTTTGGTGGGTGGAGCAGCCAAACATTATTTATTCATTGGATTGACTTTTCTCTCTCTCTCTCCTCTAGGAGTCGCTAGGTAACAATTATTTTTTTGTGCAAGATATATGGTTAAGATTGTGTTTCTGTTTTATTGCTCTGCAGCAATTGTTGATTTTGTTGTCAATAATAAAGATTTTGCTGAAAAGAGCACAACCAATTTCCATTGTTTTGTCTTTTTATTTATTTGAGAGGGGCTCTATGTGGGGTACCCAAATATTGCTGCTAGATAGATAAGGTTATATGAGGTTCTATTCCTCGTTAAACTATAGATGGCGTAGTTTGGATAGTAACCTGTACAGTTAAGTAGAGAAAAGGCTGCAGGTGCCACATATAGAACAGCAAAGGAGAAATTGAGACTTGTATTTTGGAGGGCAAGGGGGAAATGTATATGTCTGTCTTGATTTAGCCAAGATTCTTGTCTTTACTCATGATCTATTTTAATCATTTGTTTGGGCTCACATTCAGTGTTTTCCAATGTGCTGGGTTGTTATGATTGAAAGTTGTACACATCAAAGTTTTCCTTGCAACAATAGTTCTCTGAAACTCTGGTCCCCATGTTCTCTGGTGGACATGTGTTTGCAGGAATTTTCAGTCTGGGTGAAGCCAGGTGGAAATGTACTTTTAATAAAAAAATAAAGATTAGATACATTTGAACATACAGATATAAGGCTTCTTATTATCTCATCTCACCAGGAGGGATCTGTAGTATCTGTAAAAGGAGTGTGTCACATAATATAATATTTTCTGTTACACACGTAATAGGTAAACTGATTTTCAAAGACTGATTTTGTTTTATGATTTGAAGTGGACCGCTGTTCAAAAAGTATCTCATTTGCTAATGGAAATGGAAATATGCACCGCTGTATGAATTTATATTTGTGTTTAAATGCATTTCTACCAGGTTAGAGGCCAAGGTTATAGAGAAAACATGTCAATATTGGAGCAACAGAAAATACAGTAGAGCCATTCAGAACAATTGAAAACACCATAAAATACCAATGGAAATATAAAAAGCAATAAAAATGACATGTGAAGATACTTTATAAATCTTAAGTGTGTTAAAACTGCCAATGGATACAGGAGCTGTACATTATATTCAATGATTAAAAACCTCTCCTTGGTACAGGAATCATAACTTTATTCTCAGAAACCATACTAATTAATCAACAATCCTTTTAGAAACTCTTTTCTATAACAGAATGCTTGTGTGGTCTACATTTTATTTGTGGTGTACTGGCACTGAAAATCAAAGAGTATTTTTACCTTATATTGATACAACGTGCGATGGAAGCTTCTTGTGAAGGCTGACATCTTTTTCTTCCTGTCGGTAGGAATTATCGACAGACGCTTTGTTTAAACACAGAATAGAAGTCAAGCAGGGATCAAAAAACATACAGAGGCAGAAAGGTTTTGGGCAATAGACAGTTCATTCCTTTAAAAACATCTGTTTTTATTTTATTTTACGAAACCTTCAACTCTGGTTGTACAAACATGCATTTGAAAGCTTTGTTAATCTCCATGCCAGAAACAGAGACTCAAGCACTGACAACTGTGATTTCAATCAGCCAATAGTCTTTTAAAAACTTTGCAGAATTTAAACATTTATCTATAATAACCACAAACACATATTCATAAATGTGGAAGTAAAATGACAAGTCAAGTCATAATAACACAGATGAAAGAGTTAGCAGAAACATTTGTCTACTTAACTTTTTTCTTCATGTTGCCGTAATTGGAGTATAATTATTCTGCCAAAGGATGCACTGTAATTTCCTTGAATTTTCATAAACAATAGTGGAGAAATGAGATGTGCAATTGTTAGCATGGAAAATGTTTGTGATTTCTGTGCCAGGGCTCTACATCTGAAATTCTTGAATACTGTGATTGCCCTTTAAAAGGTAAGTGCAGTTTATTTGTACAATGGTATCTTTTGTAGGGCTGTTTTCAAAGTTTATCACAGTACCTGCAGTATCCTATTGAGCTTGACACACAGCATTGAAGTTTAAAGCAGATTAAATACGCCAAACATTCATTAAAACGAACAAACTTTTACTGTTTAAATTCCTAGAACAAACTTGTGCGGCCACTGTCAGCAGTAAGATAAATAAGAGTTTTAAAAAAATCCTGGTCTTAATGCAGTTTTAATTACAGTAGTTTAAGCCGTTACTGCTGGGGAAAAGAAAATACTCAAAAAGTAGCCTGGAATTAATAATGCAAGTATTTTGCTAACGTGTTCCTGAATCACTGCAGTGTTTACAAGAAACGTATTACCTGTTCCCATGTTGTCCGTATCAAAGCATTTTGTTTTAACATATTCTCTATTTGTTTTTATATTTTTTATTCACACATAATAGGTTCATAAACTAAGGAATTACTTTTTTCAACTTTTACTTGGGAACATGCAGCAGAAGAAAGATCCCTTTTCCTCTAAACATTGCAGTGTATCCAGTTCATGCTCCCTCCTGCAACAATACAAGATCAGGATACACTGCAGAGTTTTTTTTTTTTTTTCTCCTGGTGAGTAAATGTTGAGAAACATTTTGCCTAGCTGATTTTTGACCCCGTGATGCGTGATTACAAATGTCAAAGGAGTCGGGAACATGTTTAAAAATATAACCCTTGCGATATGGACAATATGGGACACAGCAAAGGTAATGAAATGTGTTTCTTGTAAACTTTGCAGAGCATTCTGTGACAAACTTGGTACTGATTCTACATAAAACAGATAATAGAAAATAGATAATAATAATAAAATAAAAAACTAAACATGTTCTCAGTACTATGGAAGTGTGCTCTGTCTCAAGTTTGTTTATTTGCAGTATTCTGCAGTACATCAATATTTCTGTATTTCATTTGTATTCTTACTTTTCTATGAAAAAAACATATATATGAACTAAACTGCCTAGTGAAGTTCACGTGTTCCTCTTCCACAGAGGTCAACATTTTAAAAAGATAAATATGGTGGTAGAATATTGTATATTCATTACCTAATCTGTATCTCAATCACTCACTCAAATAAATATTTGTATTAAACCAAGTAGGGTCAGGTGAAAAGTTCATGACTGGAAGTCATGCTTTGAAAGTAAGTGCAGTGGTCTATCCAGTCATTAGCATAAAGCAAGGGTATAGATATATAGTAACATCTTAAATTGAAATATATAAAATGATATTAAGAACCGACAGAAAGTCATTATCACCGTCATTACAACTTGTTTTGAAAAATGTGAAGTCTGTATCAAATTTTGCAAACAAGTTTATCTTTGATCACCCTGCTTATTCTGATCAAATGTCTTTTTTAATGTATCGGTATTGACTTATGAAGACTCAGAATTGTTCCTGGATGGACATGTAATATTTAACCCTAATTGTTGTGATTTCACTTGCGCTGTTTGTAGCATATGAGACCATATCATAACATCTTGATATTTCTTTTATAAGTCTGTATCTTATTTTATTAATGCTTCTGCTGCTTAAAGCTTCAAACATGATGCTGCTTGACAAAAATCAAACAAAAAACATATTCTGCCTAATAGTGACATCAGACTATTATGCCATTTTATCCAGCAGACAAACTATGGTTTTACTGAAATTAAAGCAAACCCTATTGTTTATGGTAGTATTGCTTAGAACGAATAACACCTGATCAAATAGCTTATATGAAATATTCCTAAATGTGAATATTGTCAAAATGAAAAACAGTAAATTCTGTAGGTATCTATAATACAATATTTGTGTTTAAAAAGAACATCTTTTAAGGCCTTGTTTTGGTTTAGTTTTATTTGCCTGTTATGGTTTGAGCTACATCTCTTTTTATGAAATCCAGGTATATGACTGTACTCCGCCTGTAAACGACTGAAGACCGGCAATCTCCTTGGGAACTACCACTAAGCAGATTCCATACATTCTCAACAGAGTATCTGGACTTCCCTTTACTGAGTGACATGATACTCCATGAAACTGCTTCTGGCTTTTTTTTTTTTCAAAACTGGTCAATTTTATTTTAGTTTTTTAAATAAATAATGCATGATCAAATAAACAACATTTATTTCAGATTGTTTAGAAAACTATTCGACTTTATAACAAAGGGGGCTGAGTACCAGCGCAACCACCATGGACATTGAATTTGCCATTGGTTTAAACCAAAAAAAAGTTACAAAAGAGATACCAAAGACTGTGCTCCTTAAAATCCATTGCCCTCTTTTTGTCATGCACATATTCCTCATAACTCTAGTTACCGGCCCTATTTGGCAGCTGTAAGCCATATGGTCAATCATTGAAGGCTGAAAACAAGGTGGTTACATTAAAAACTATAGAGCTAGTGTAGTACAGAATAACTGGCTCAACATACAAGACGGTACTCTTTAGAAAGTAACCGTTTTCCTTTTTCTGTGGTCCTTCCTTGTTTTCTATGCGGATGCTTATCAAAGAGCTGGAGAGCACATTTGGAAACAAAACAGGCCCCAGAAAACTGGAATACATCCACAGTGGATTAGACCTTGCCTGGAGCAGATATTGTTTTCAATCAGGCCAGGGAAGAAATTACTGTACAAGGCCTGCACAACTAATGGGGTTCCAAGGATACTGTGTAGAAGATGCTTTGATGAGATGATCTAAAGGGAAAATAATAAAGTAAAGGCACGCATAACTTGTTCTTCAACAGAAGAACACATTTAAAGAGCCAGTATCTCATCTATATACAGTAAGTAAAACAATATCTGTGAGTTGTAATACACATTGCTGTTGTTTTCTTGTGTTCCTGGTTCACCTGAAATAACTTTCAGTCCTATTTTGGGAAATATCATTAATATCGAATAAACACTCGAAGAACAATACTGATGTTGTTCTTCGAGTGTTTATTCGAAATTAATGATGAATGAGGACTGCATCCAGCCAGCTGCTGGTGAGGGACAATGTTCGCTTGGATGTGGCTGCAGATGTTTGTTTACACTGAGAGGTACCAGGTTTCTCCTGAAGGAAGGAGAGTTAATCTATCTGGGCAGTAGAATGACCTTTGCTGTAGAGTTGGTGACCATGAGTGGCCCAATCCAAATCTATGGAAGTCCGGTACAGGTGCATCCCCATCCGGTCCAAACAGAGGACCGGTATATGGCTGGTCCACTTTTTTATATTTTATACAAACACTGAGAGGAGAAAAACAGCCTCAATGGAGAATTGAATCGAAGATCTTGGGGCTGCTGCGGTATCCGAAAGTTAATTGTGTTACGAAGTAGAACTGTCCCCATCAACAGACACCGAAGAGTTGACAGAGGGAAGGGAAGGCACAACTTTGAAAGCATCAGAAATGTCTGCTTTGGCTAACCAGGATCCCCGTCCGGATGATTTAATAATGGATAGCATCAGAAATGGCGATGTTGCAAAGAGAAAACTAGTCCGAAGGAATGAGTGAATGGATGCTGCTGCTGGAAGAACCACAGGGGGAAGAGAGGTCAATGATGAGGCGCTTCTTGTCTGAGATTTTTCTAGTGGTAACCCCGATGGGGCTGATTCGAAACTGAGGAAAGGGGTGGTGGGGCGGAAAAGGGGCCCTCCATGAATTCTTTCAATGTATTGGAAGTGATGAGGGAGTCGATGACTTCAGGTTCGTTTAGTAGTGGATTGAAGATTTTTACAACAGAGGAAGGATGATGGGATAATTTTGCAACCATGGGATAATCCATTGGAAAGGCCAGAAATAAGATAGGAAACAGGTCAGGATGGTTTTGGAGTGTCTCAGGTAAAACAGGGATGTAGATGCGATGAGGAGGGTTGATTAATTTACAGGGAAATGGGCAGATGGAATGGGAATGGGCGTTGTCACAGAGACTGTACATATGGATAAAACGGCATTGTTTGGATGAGCAAAATTTAAAGTTTGCATAACTGTCTGCCATTGGAGAATTTGAGGCACCTGTCGTGTGAATCTCTGTGAGCTGAGGAATTAGGCAGGGCTGAAGAATGGAGAGGTGTAACTGCTGGGAGGCGGTTCCTGAAGGAAGGAGAGTTGAGAGCAGGGGCAGAGTGAGATGAAGCCAATGAAGAGGCTGCTTCGGAGCAGAGAGGGGTGGAGTGGGCAGTGGATGCACATGCACCACAAGCGTTTGCATGGAAGCCACTGAAAAACCTATTATTATTATTATTATTATTATTATTATTATTATTATTATTATTATTATTATTATTATTTATTTCTTAGCAGACGCCCTTACCCAGGGTGACTTTGTATACAAAATAAAATATATATCAAGAATTACAGTACAATTAAGAGCAAAATACAAAATACAATGACTTCAGTCCTAATAAGAGCAAATACAAAATACAGTACGATCTGATATTGGGGCAATTCAAGAACAGATAACAGTGCTGATAGTTAAGTCAGGGTTAGATACGAGTGCAAGTGAAATACAAAATGCCACAGATTGGATTAAGTGCAGGATTAAATACAGTAAAATAGGGAGCAGATAAGTGCAAGTTAAAGTACATAAAAGGAAGAGTGCTATATTGTCAAGAAGGGACGGGGAGTTGAGTTTTACAGTTGTTGTCTGAAGAGGTGTGTGTTGAGGAGGTGCCAGAAGATGGTCAGGGACTGGGCAGTCCTGACATCTGTAGGAAGGTTGTTCCACCACTGCGGGGCAAGGGTGGAGAAGGAGCGAGCTCTGGAGGCAGGGGAGCGTAGAGGAGGCACAGCCAGTCTTCTAGTGCAGGCAGAGCGGAGAGGTCGGGTGGGGGTGTAGGGAGGTCAGGATCAGGATCAGGTTGGGACCAGTCTATGAGGGTGTTATCTAAAGCTAGACAGGATGCTGCTTTGGCAGAAAACGCTTTGTGGTACTCAAAAAAAATGGTGCCACCATATATAACAGAGCTCAATGATATTAAATAAATAGGAGTCCATTTCAGTCTCCTATTCACAAAGAACGTCACGGAGAACCGAAAATGCAAGAACGAATTCAGCAAGAGTTAAATCTTTTGCAATCTGGGATCCCGGGATTTAAGAGTAACATATACATCTCTGCAGTCAACTATCCTATGATCCAGAAATTTGGAGGTAAAAATAAGGATTGAGACCAGGTTAACATCTTTATCTTCAATAATGTTTTGGTTAATATGAGGAGAAAGAGTGTGTTCGTGGACCACTGAAGCAGAGGATGAGTCGTATGTAGAGGTAGTCACAAGCGTGAAAGTTGGCAGCTGGACAGCAGGGGCGGGCGCTATTGATGTAGCAGACCCTGTGATGGCTGGCGCAGGGGAGGGGCAGACTGCTGGTTCCAGATGTGTAATTCTATTATCGAGCGCTTCCAGATGGTCAGAGAGTGAGAAAACAGAAGCATTGAGAGGTTGAATTAAATGTTTAATGTCATTGAATATATGTAGACGCAAGTCAGAGAAATCTGACATGGCATGACATAGCTCTAGCAATGAATACAAGGTAGTAGAATCGAAAGCTAGTCCTGAGGGGGAGGGGCATCCACTGACAAGCCTGGGTCACAGAACTGAAGCGATTGGAGAAAAGACAGACTCGGCTGAGATGGATTAGCAGTATAAAGAAAATAAAAAAATCTGGTCATTCCCTGCTGGAATTGAGATTCCTATTTTAAATAGAACTTTCAAAAGCTTTTTGTTGGACCAGAAAAACCGAGCTGGTGGATCTTCCTGGGGTGTATGTCGTTTAGAGCGATGGGGCGGATTGGAAGAGATGAGAGCCTGAATGGCAGTGGGATAAGCACGATATGATCACAAGAAGTTAACGCAGCAGGTTCATCTGAGGCAAGCAACATTGCCAGATGGAGGAGAAACAGACGGATTTCTTTAACACTAGAACTGCCGAAATATCTGACTAGTTACAACAGCTGTAGTGGTTGGTGTCTATATTTTAAAACAGCTTCAATATGAAAATGAAAAACAAACAATCAGATTCAACTTAATATTTTTATTTATGAACATCACATATAACATTTGCACAGCAAAAAGAGCACATATACATAAATATGAAAAACTATAATGAAAAAAAACATTACACAATAAACTACTGTGTAAACAGGTGTAGAAAGTTGAACATGCAAAATTATAAAAAATAAATAAGCAGTTCTAAAAATAGCATAAAACAAAAATATAACATAACTTATGTGACGTGAATGTGCTTTGAGGGAAACAGAGTTCAAAGGCACATCTATTACAGCTGTTTAATTAGTGCAGTCCACACAGAAAACACACCTGGCATTGTCTTTTCTTCCATGTGACAGTGGGCGCAGCACTGGCTGAAGGTTGAGGGGCATTTGTAAGCCGGCTTGCGCTCTGATCAAAATGTTTCTGCCATAGCTCCAGGGCTAGCTGCAAAATGAAGTCCCTCCGGGAGATTATGTTCGCGGTGCACTCCTTGTACAAAACAAAAGCCAGGTCTTGGCTTGATTAACTAGGGAGGAGCCCTTGCACCTGCTCCCTGAACAACACACAATGGTTACAAAAAAGGTCTTTAATTACTTTATTGAGAAGATCGGTATATAAAAGACATTATACAGCAGGACAAAAATCAACATAATGCTTATACAACAAACCCCCTTATGTATTCCCAAATGTGTTTTTACTGCAGACTCTCATTACACTTCCTCCATTTCATTTTCTTCCGAGAAGTATTTTGCACTGGCAACTATCACATGAACTCCACATACGCTTGTACTGTGGCCTCTGGGAGCAGTCAATTTCTGGTAGCAGTGACAATGCCTCCAATGGTGCTAAATAAGCTTTCTGTTTGCAAGTTTGGCCATTTACTTAAGTGAGCCACTGTGAACTTTCCACTATTCTAGTGGATTAATGTCCATGTTAGGAAGTGGGAGTGCATTGTAGTGGGTTATTTCAAACTAATGTCATCACATGGAGGTTTCTAACTGTCTACATACAGTTTAAGTTTGCATATTAAATTGAAACAGTAAACTTAAAACAGTACAGAAAAATGACCTTTTAGCTTGTTTTTTTTTTTTTACACAAAAGGTTATACAAAAAGAATGTTACTTTGTAAACTATTACACAATATTATTGTGTATTTACACAATTGTTATACCAAATGAATCACAATATATATTGTGATTCATTTGGTATAACATATATATTGATATAGCACTTAAATATATATATATATATATATATATATATATATATATATATATATATATATATATATATATATATATACAGTGCCTTGCGAAAGTATTCGGCCCCCTTGAACTTTGCGACCTTTTGCCACATTTCAGGCTTCAAATATGAAACTGTAATTTTTTGTGAAGAATCAACAACAAGTGGGACACAATCATGAAGTGGAACGAAATTTATTGGATATTTCAAACTTTTTTAACAAATAAAAAACTGAAAAATTGGGCGTGCAAAATTATTCAGCCCCTTTACTTTCAGTGCAGCAAACTCTCTCCAGAAGTTCAGTGAGGATCTCTGAATGATCCAATGTTGACCTAAATGACTAATGATGATAAATAGAATCCACCTGTGTGTAATCAAGTCTCCGTATAAATGCACCTGCACTGTGATAGTCTCAGAGGTCCGTTTAAAGCGCAGAGAGCATCATGAAGAACAAGGAACACACCAGGCAGGTCCGAGATACTGTTGTGGAGAAGTTTAAAGCCGGATTTGGATACAAAAAGATTTCCCAAGCTTTAAACATCCCAAGGAGCACTGTGCAAGCGATAATATTGAAATGGAAGGAGTATCAGACCACTGCAAATCTACCAAGACCTGGCCGTCCCTCTAAACTTTCAGCTCATACAAGGAGAAGACTGATCAGAGATGCAGCCAAGAGGCCCATGATCACTCTGGATGAACTGCAGAGATCTACAGCTGAGGTGGGAGACTCTGTCCATAGGATAACAATCAGTCGTATACTGCACAAATCTGGCCTTTATGGAAGAGTGGCAAGAAGAAAGCCATTTCTTAAAGATATCCATAAAAAGTGTCGTTTACAGTTTGCCACAAGCCACCTGGGAGACACACCAAACATGTGGAAGAAGGTGCTCTGGTCAGATGAAACCAAAATCGAACTTTTTGGCAACAATGCAAAACGTTATGTTTGGCGTAAAAGCAACACAGCTCCTCACCCTGAACACACCATCCCCACTGTCAAACATGGTGGTGGCAGCATCATGGTTTGGGCCTGCTTTTCTTCAGCAGGGACAGGGAAGATGGTTAAAATTGATGGGAAGATGGATGGATCCAAATACAGGACCATTCTGGAAGAAAACCTGATGGAGTCTACAAAAGACCTGAGACTGGGACGGAGATTTGTCTTCCAACAAGACAATGATCCAAAACATAAAGCAAAATCTACAATGGAATGGTTCACAAATAAACATACCCAGGTGTTAGAATGGCCAAGTCAAAGTCCAGACCTGAATCCAATCGAGAATCTGTGGAAAGAACTGAAAACTGCTGTTCACAAATGCTCTCCATCCAACCTCACTGAGCTCGAGCTGTTTTGCAAGGAGGAATGGGCAAAAATTTCAGTCTCTCGATGTGCAAAACTGATAGAGACATACCCCAAGCGACTTACAGCTGTAATCGCAGCAAAAGGTGGCGCTACAAAGTATTAACTTAAGGGGGCTGAATAATTTTGCACGCCCAATTTTTCAGTTTTTTATTTGTTAAAAAAGTTTGAAATATCCAATAAATTTCGTTCCACTTCATGATTGTGTCCCACTTGTTGTTGATTCTTCACAAAAAATTACAGTTTCATATCTTTATGTTTGAAGCCTGAAATGTGGCAAAAGGTCGCAAAGTTCAAGGGGGCCGAATACTTTCGCAAGGCACTGTATATATATATATATATATATATATATATATATATATATATATATATATATATATATATATATATATATATTGATATAGCACTTAAAATCATTGTGCAGACTCTCTCATTTCTATTTGAATTTCATTCATGAAAGTTTGTCAATGGGAGTTTCCATGTGTGATTATTTACAGGTGAAGTGGTGATGCACGTGCATGTTTGGGAAAACGGCCTGAAAGGATCAGGTTTGTGGCCGAAATGGCCACAGAGAGGGATAGGGTAAATCTCATTTACTTGTGAGTAAAACATGGGAAATCCACTCCCATTTTTACACGGGAACCCGTATTTCACGTGCAAACGTCCACTGCTCCCAATCCATTCCAGACAGACTTGGAGCATACGTGGGTGATGTCTCTTGCAGATCTCTATAATTCTGTGTCTCCATCGGTTTTCAGCCATGGTGATCTGCAATAGCTGGTTTGGACAGTTTCCTTATATAACTCCAGGTTAATTATTTTCTTTTTTCGTGTGATAAATGAGTTCAAATATTATTCACTACTAACGATATGCCACCCCATCAATGACATTTAAAAACAAACTGGGCAAGAGCAGTAAAACACATTATTAAACAACCAGGCACGAGGCATTTACAAATCACAGCTTTATTACACAAGCTTAACACTATACAGGAATATGTTTAAAGCTTGGAATTTAATATCTGTAGCTTGGTGTTGTTTGAGGTTCAAGCTACATCTGCATCTTTTGCATACCACATGGATAGCAGCTGAAACTACTTTTTAAAAACATAAACATTAATATTACAATCTGCAACAGGAAATGACGCGGTGCAAACATATACTGTGCATACTATTCTATCTTGTTTCAGTTTACTATATTTTATATTACCCAGTGCATTTATTTATTTATTTGAAGCAAAAGAAAGGATTGCAGCAAACTATAACGTAATAAACCCGAAGAGGCTTTTGCCGATCACAAAATACCAGCTCTTGTCTTACAGTCTACAAATAAGCCTTTGTAGTTGAAGTTCCTCAATTTATATAATAAAAACAAAGACTCTCATCCTGCTCTGAAGCAACAGGACCAGAACTTGACCCGAAACAGTGCTGATCCTTCTATTAGTACAACCCAACACATCGTCTGAATATGCATCCTAGTAGCATTTTTTTTACATTCTGATATATCACTTTTGCATCCCCGTTGGAAAATGCACCCCCATACTATTATGCGTGGTTCATTTATTGACATTACAACAATTATCAATCAATCAATCAATCAATCAATCAATCTTTATTTCATATAGTGCCTTTCATAATGGACCACCATCACAAAGCACTTTACAAGATGCAGTAACACCAAAATCCGTAATACTTTAAATACAGAGAAGTGATAATACATGATATACAGTAAAAAACAATGCCTAATACAATACAGTGAAAAATGCAGAATACATGATATAGTAGCATAATAAATGAAAAAGTAACAACAACACAGCAGCTAATAGCAGATATCAGGCTTAAAGAGCATGGAAAGCAAGAGAGAACAAGTGGGTCTTGAGAGTTGATTTAAAGCGAGCTACGGTGGGAGCATCATGCACCAAAGCTGGTAGAGAGTTCCAAAGAGTTGGAGCCATGAAGCTAAATGAGCGTTCCCCCCCCACACAATTATAAACAGGACATAATGTATGTGTGAATTTATGTTGATATTTAATCCGATTATACTGGTTAACACAATAATCTAGCGAAGCTATCACATAAGAAAACTTACAGAAATAATGAAAATGATTATCCTACAGCACAACATAGCAGAAAAACATGGAAATACAGTACAACTGTTTCAAAGTAATCGGCCTAACTCTAACCCTAACCCTAACCTATCCGGTTGACGATGACATGAAATCTTTAACGAGTTATCTTTTCATACTTGCAGTCTGTCAGCATAACCTTTTTTTGGTCTTACATTCCTCGTGCGTCTGCTGATGAGAAATATGTATCATTACATGGAAAAGTAATTTTATTTTCCTGGCTAATCACCCAGTCTTCTGTGTTGTCTTTTTGATAAAATCCAGGAATCTTTTGCTCTTCTTGTGGATTAATTCTAGCACCAATCGTTTCAACATTTTCTGGGCTGTGCCCCAAAAATATCTCTTTCTTTTTATTATCTTTTTTATTTAATGTGGCCAATAACTTTGCACTAACATATTGGTGTTCCTTTCATATCCACATTTGTTGGTTACACCGTGTAACAGATTTTTTTTTTTTTTTGGTTCCTGGGTAGTAAGTGTTATTTCCTAATTGCTTATGCCTCAAAAGTATAGAAAATGGCTATTATTCCCCACAAACTTTGCTTTTGTGACCAGGACAGTGATATTTTGAAATTTACCTATTTCCAATGAGAAAACGGGCGAATTTGTGTCTTTTCGTTCACATAAAGTCAGAAAAAAACAACATATGAATCCAAATTAACATGTATTTATACTAAAGTAATACAAAAATGACTACAAAAGATTTAGAAGTGAGTAGTTTTTCGAGATTTACGATTATACTGTAAATCACTTTCACGAATCAGCCCCCAAATGTAGTCTCCCATCAGGGTCTTTATACACAGGATGAAATTATCTTTTTTTTCTCTTTCAAAGTTATTGAAAATATGAGACTTCTGTGGTATTGCTGGTTGGAGGTTTTTATTCTTTCTTCACCACCACCACAGCCTCTTAGCTGAATGTCTCTTTAGTTTAAATTATTCCCAAAGCATATTGAGAATGTACAGCTACATATGTTATCAGAACCTGTTGATTGCTGTCACTGATGCCCATTCACAAGGGGAGAGTGTGGCTATCATCACATGCAGCCACATTAGAAATACCAAGTTTTACCCAAGCCAACCAATCTTAGAATTGTGGGTTTAAAAATGTTACGTTTGGCTGTGGTTCTGAGAAACACAAAGTAAACCATGCTTTTCTAACTTAACTTCTTGCCCGCTAATCCAATTTAATTCAGTTTTAAACAACCTCTGTCTCTGCACCATCACCAATTATTAATCCAATTATTAATCCAATTTCTTCTCATGTAACACTGGTCTGTCCTCTTGTCAGTCAGGATGAGTAGACTTGAGTAGACTTACTGCCATGTCATGTGGGGATTCATGGCAATGTTAAATACTTTTTAATATAACTGATGTTTCTCTTTTTAACCCTTTATAAGTTCTTTGGAGTTCGAGTTACCCACCCAGACCACTGGACAATATGAGAGGAGGGGCC